>NW_027184828.1:0-143689 GCF_040668555.2 Bombus flavifrons | reverse complement strand
GAGTGCTTAAACGTCAAAGTATCTCAAACGGGAAGGAAACGACGATTAGTTTTCGTCAAAATCGACGAAATCATCGAGAGTTGCGAGCTGTTCCGGTTGTTTCGACGCTGAAACTGGCGTGTATTACATTATGGTCGTTAAATGGAGGTAAAACGAGCGCTTAAACGTCAAAGTACCTCAAACGGGAAGGAAACGACGATTAGTTTTCGTCAAAATCGACGAAATCATCCAGAGTTGCGAGCTGTTCCGGTTGTTTCGACGCTGAAACTGGCGTGTATTACATTCTGCACGTTAAATGGAGTAAAACGAGCGCTTGAGCGTCGAAATATCTCAAACGGGAAGGAAAGGACGGTTAGTTTTCGAAAAATCGACGAAATCATCGATATTTGCGAGCTGTTTCGCTTGTTTCGACACTGAAACTGGCGTGTATTACATTCTGCACGTTAAATGGAGTAAAACGATCGCTTAAACGTCGAAATATCTCAAACGGGAAGGAAATAACGGGTTTGTTTTCGTCAAAATCGACGAAATCATTGAGATTTTCGACCTGTTCCGATTGTTTCGGACGCTGAAACTGGCGTGTATTACATTCTGCTCCTTAAATGGAGTAAAACGAGCTCTTAAACGTCGAAATATCTCAAACGGGAAGGAAACAACGGTTAGTATTCGAAAAATCGACGAAATCATCGATATTTGCGAGCTGTTCTGCTTGTTTCGACCTGAAACTGGCGTGTATTACATTCTGCACGTTAAATGGAGTAAAAACGATCGCTTAAAACGTCGAAATATCTCAAACGGGAAGGAAATAACGGTTTGTTTTCGTCAAAATCGACGAAATCATCGAGATTTTCGAGCTGTTCCGATTGTTTCGACGCTGAAACTGGCGTGTATTACATTCTGCTCGATAAATGGAGTAAAACGAGCGCTTAAACGTCGAAATATCTCAAACGGGGAAGGAAACAACGGTTAGTATTCGAAAAATCGACGAAATCATCGATATTTGCGAGCTGTTCTGCTTGTTTCGACCTGAAACTGGCGTGTATTACATTCTGCACGTTAAATGGAGTAAAACGAGTGCTAAAACGTCGAAATATCTCAAACGGGAAGGAAAGGACGGTTAGTTTTCGAAAAATCGACGATATCATCGATATTTGCGAGCTGTTTCGCTTGTTTCGACGCTGAAACTGGCGTGTATTACATTCTGCACGTTAAATGGAGTAAAAACGAGTGCTAAAACGTCGAAATATCTCAAACGGGATGGGAACGACGGTTAGTTTTCGTCAAAATCGACGAAATCATCGAGAGTTGCGAGCTGTTCCTGTTGTTTCGACCGCTGAAACTGGCATGTATTACATTCTGCTCGTTAAATGGAGTAAAACGAGCGCTTAAACGTCGAAATATCTCAAACGGGAAGGAAATAACGGTTTGTCTTCGTCAAAATCGACGAAATCATCGAGATTTTCGAGCTGTTCCGGTTGTTTCGACGCTGAAACTGGCGTGTATTACATCCTGCTCGTTAAATGTAGTAAAACGAGCTCTTAAACGTCGAAATATCTCAAACGGGAAGTAAACGACGGTTAGTTTTCGTCAAAATCGACGAAATCAACGATATTGCGAGCTATTTCGCTTGTTTCGAGGATGAAACTGGCGTGTATTACATTCTGTACGTTAAATGGAGTAAAACGAGCGCTAAAACGTCGGAATATCTCAAACGGGATGGGAACGACGGTTAGTTTTCGTCAAAATCGACGAAATCATCGATATTGCGAGTTATTTCGCTTGTTTCGGCGCTGAAACTGGCGTGTATTACATTCTCGCACTTTAAATGGAGTAAAGCGAGCGCTATATCATCGAAATATCTCAAACGGGAAGGAAATGACGGTTAGTTTTCGTCAAAATCGACGAAATCATCGAGATTTGCGAGCTGTTCCGCTTGTTTGGACGCTGAAAAATGGCGTGTATTTACATTCTGCACGTTAAATAGAGTAAAACGAGTGCTAAAAACGTCGAAATATCTCAAACGGGAGGGAAATGACGGTTAGTTTTCGTTCAAAATCGACGAAATCATCGAGATTTTCGAGCTGTTCCGGTTGTTTCGACGCTGAAACTGGCGTGGTATTACATCCTGCTCGTTAAATGTAGTAAAACGAGTGCTTAAACGTCAAAGTATCTCAAACGGGATGGGAACGACGGTTAGTTTTTCGTCCAAAACGTCAAAGTATCTCAAACGGGATGGGAACGACGGTTAGTTTTCGTCAAAATCGACGAAGTCATCGAGAGTTGCGAGCTGTTCCGGTCGTTTCGACGCTGAAACTGGCGTATATTACATTCTGCACTTTAAATAGAGTAAAACGAGCGCTTAAACGTCGAAATATCTCAAACGGGAAGGAAAGGACGGTTAGTTTTCGAAAAATCAACGAAATCATCGATATTTTCGAGCTGCTTCGCTTGTTTCGACGCTAAAACTGGCGTGTGTTACATTCTGTACGTTAAAAGGAGTAAAACGAGCGCTAAAACGTCGAAATATCTCAAACGGGAAGGAAATAACGGTTTGTCTTCGTCAAAATCGACGAAATCATCGAGATTTTCGAGCTGTTCCGGTTGTTTCGACGCTGAAACTGGCGTGTATTACATTCTGCTCGTTAGATGTAGTAAAACGAGTGCTTAAACGTCAAAGTATCTCAAACGGGAAGGAAACGACGATTAGTTTTCGTCAAAATCGTCGAAATCATCGAGAGTTGCGAGCTGTTCCGGTTGTTTCGACGCTGAAACTGGCGTGTATTACATTATGGTCGTTAAATGGAGTAAAACGAGCGCTTAAACGTCAAAGTACCTCAACGGGAAGGAAACGACGATTAGTTTTCGTCAAAATCGACGAAATCATCCAGAGTTGCGAGCTGTTCCGGTTGTTTCGACGCTGAAACTGGCGTGTATTACATTCTGCACGTTAAATGGAGTAAAACGAGCGCTTGAGCGTCGAAATATCTCAAACGGGAAGGAAAGGACGGTAAGTTTTCGAAAAATCGACGAAATCATCGATATTTGCGAGCTGTTTCGCTTGTTTCGGCGCTGAAACTGGCGTGTATTACATTCTGCACTTTAAATGGAGTAAAGCGAGCGCTATATCATCGAAATATCTCAAACGGGAAGGAAATGACGGTTAGTTTTCGTCAAAATCGACGAAATCATCGAGATTTGCGAGCTGTTCCGCTTGTTTGGACGCTGAAAATGGCGTGTATTACATTCTGCACGTTAAATAGAGTAAAACGAGTGCTAAAACGTCGAAATATCTCAAACGGGAGGGAAATGACGGTTAGTTTTCGTCAAAATCGACGAAATCATCGAGATTTTCGAGCTGTTCCGGTTGTTTCGACGCTGAAACTGGCGTGTATTACATCCTGCTCGTTAAATGTAGTAAAACGAGTGCTTAAACGTCAAAGTATCTCAAACGGGATGGGAACGACGGTTAGTTTTCGTCAAAATCGACGAAGTCATCCAGAGTTGCGAGCTGTTCCGGTTGTTTCGACGCTGAAACTGGCGTGTATTACATTCTGCACGTTAAATGGAGTAAAACGAGCGCTTGAGCGTCGAAATATCTCAAACGGGAAGGAAAGGACGGTTAGTTTTCGAAAAATCGACGAAATCATCGATATTTGCGAGCTGTTTCGCTTGTTTCGGCGCTGAAACTGGCGTCTATTACATTCTGCACTTTAAATGGAGTAAAGCGAGCGCTATATCATCGAAATATCTCAAACGGGAAGGAAATGACGGTTAGTTTTCGTCAAAATCGACGAAATCATCGAGATTTGCGAGCTGTTCCGCTTGTTTGGACGCTGAAAATGGCGTGTATTACATTCTGCACGTTAAATAGAGTAAAACGAGTGCTAAAACGTCGAAATATCTCAAACGGGAGGGAAATGACGGTTAGTTTTCGTCAAAATCGACGAAATCATCGAGATTTTCGAGCTGTTCCGGTTGTTTCGACGCTGAAACTGGCGTGTATTACATCCTGCTCGTTAAATGTAGTAAAACGAGCTCTTAAACGTCGAAATATCTCAAACGGGAAGTAAACGACGGTTAGTTTTCGTCAAAATCGACGAAATCAACGATATTGCGAGCTATTTCGCTTGTTTCGAGGATGAAACTGGCGTGTATTACATTCTGTACGTTAAATGGAGTAAAACGAGCGCTAAAACGTCGAAATATCTCAAACGGGATGGGAACGACGGTTAGTTTTCGTCAAAATCGACGAAATCATCGATATTGCGAGTTATTTCGCTTGTTTCGGCGCTGAAACTGGCGTGTATTACATTCTGCACTTTAAATGGAGTAAAGCGAGCGCTATATCATCGAAATATCTCAAACGGGAAGGAAATGACGGTTAGTTTTCGTCAAAATCGACGAAATCATCGAGATTTGCGAGCTGTTCCGCTTGTTTGGACGCTGAAAATGGCGTGTATTCCATTCTGCACGTTAAATAGAGTAAAACGAGTGCTAAAACGTCGAAATATCTCAAACGGGAGGGAAATGACGGTTAGTTTTCGTCAAAATCGACGAAATCATCGAGATTTTCGAGCTGTTCCGGTTGTTTCGACGCTGAAACTGGCGTGTATTACATCCTGCTCGTTAAATGTAGTAAAACGAGTGCTTAAACGTCAAAGTATCTCAAACGGGATGGGAACGACGGTTAGTTTTCGTCAAAATCGACGAAGTCATCGAGAGTTGCGAGCTGTTCCGGTCGTTTCGACGCTGAAACTGGCGTATATTACATTCTGCACTTTAAATAGAGTAAAACGAGCGCTTAAACGTCGAAATATCTCAAACGGGAAGGAAAGGACGGTTAGTTTTCGAAAAATCAACGAAATCATCGATATTTTCGAGCTGCTTCGCTTGTTTCGACGCTAAAACTGGCGTGTGTTACATTCTGTACGTTAAAAGGAGTAAAACGAGCGCTAAAACGTCGAAATATCTCAAACGGGAAGGAAATAACGGTTTGTCTTCGTCAAAATCGACGAAATCATCGAGATTTTCGAGCTGTTCCGGTTGTTTCGACGCTGAAACTGGCGTGTATTACATTCTGCTCGTTAGATGTAGTAAAACGAGTGCTTAAACGTCAAAGTATCTCAAACGGGAAGGAAACGACGATTAGTTTTCGTCAAAATCGTCGAAATCATCGAGAGTTGCGAGCTGTTCCGGTTGTTTCGACGCTGAAACTGGCGTGTATTACATTATGGTCGTTAAATGGAGTAAAACGAGCGCTTAAACGTCAAAGTACCTCAAACGGGAAGGAAACGACGATTAGTTTTCGTCAAAATCGACGAAATCATCCAGAGTTGCGAGCTGTTCCGGTTGTTTCGACGCTGAAACTGGCGTGTATTACATTCTGCACGTTAAATGGAGTAAAACGAGCGCTTGAGCGTCGAAATATCTCAAACGGGAAGGAAAGGACGGTAAGTTTTCGAAAAATCGACGAAATCATCGATATTTGCGAGCTGTTTCGCTTGTTTCGGCGCTGAAACTGGCGTGTATTACATTCTGCACTTTAAATGGAGTAAAGCGAGCGCTATATCATCGAAATATCTCAAACGGGAAGGAAATGACGGTTAGTTTTCGTCAAAATCGACGAAATCATCGAGATTTGCGAGCTGTTCCGCTTGTTTGGACGCTGAAAATGGCGTGTATTACATTCTGCACGTTAAATAGAGTAAAACGAGTGCTAAAACGTCGAAATATCTCAAACGGGAGGGAAATGACGGTTAGTTTTCGTCAAAATCGACGAAATCATCGAGATTTTCGAGCTGTTCCGGTTGTTTCGACGCTGAAACTGGCGTGTATTACATCCTGCTCGTTAAATGTAGTAAAACGAGTGCTTAAACGTCAAAGTATCTCAAACGGGATGGGAACGACGGTTAGTTTTCGTCAAAATCGACGAAGTCATCCAGAGTTGCGAGCTGTTCCGGTTGTTTCGACGCTGAAACTGGCGTGTATTACATTCTGCACGTTAAATGGAGTAAAACGAGCGCTTGAGCGTCGAAATATCTCAAACGGGAAGGAAAGGACGGTTAGTTTTCGAAAAATCGACGAAATCATCGATATTTGCGAGCTGTTTCGCTTGTTTCGGCGCTGAAACTGGCGTCTATTACATTCTGCACTTTAAATGGAGTAAAGCGAGCGCTATATCATCGAAATATCTCAAACGGGAAGGAAATGACGGTTAGTTTTCGTCAAAATCGACGAAATCATCGAGATTTGCGAGCTGTTCCGCTTGTTTGGACGCTGAAAATGGCGTGTATTACATTCTGCACGTTAAATAGAGTAAAACGAGTGCTAAAACGTCGAAATATCTCAAACGGGAGGGAAATGACGGTTAGTTTTCGTCAAAATCGACGAAATCATCGAGATTTTCGAGCTGTTCCGGTTGTTTCGACGCTGAAACTGGCGTGTATTACATCCTGCTCGTTAAATGTAGTAAAACGAGTGCTTAAACGTCAAAGTATCTCAAACGGGATGGGAACGACGGTTAGTTTTCGTCAAAATCGACGAAGTCATCGAGAGTTGCGAGCTGTTCCGGTCGTTTCGACGCTGAAACTGGCGTATATTACATTCTGCACTTTAAATAGAGTAAAACGAGCGCTTAAACGTCGAAATATCTCAAACGGGAAGGAAAGGACGGTTAGTTTTCGAAAAATCAACGAAATCATCGATATTTTCGAGCTGCTTCGCTTGTTTCGACGCTGAAACTGGCGTGTGTTACATTCTGTACGTTGAAAGGAGTAAAACGAGCGCTAAAACGTCGAAATATCTCAAACGGGAAGGAAATAACGGTTTGTCTTCGTCAAAATCGACGAAATCATCGAGATTTTCGAGCTGTTCCGGTTGTTTCGACGCTGAACCTGGCGTGTATTACATTCTGCTCGTTAGATGTAGTAAAACGAGTGCTTAAACTTCAAAGTATCTCAAACGGGAAGGAAACGACGATTAGTTTTCGTCAAAATCGACGAAATCATCGAGAGTTGCGAGCTGTTCCGGTTGTTTCGACGCTGAAACTGGCGTGTATTACATTATGGTCGTTAAATGGAGTAAAACGAGCGCTCAAACGTCAAAGTACCTCAAACGGGAAGGAAACGACGATTAGTTTTCGTCAAAATCGACGAAATCATCCAGAGTTGCGAGCTGTTCCGGTTGTTTCGACGCTGAAACTGGCGTGTATTACATTCTGCACGTTAAATGGAGTAAAACGATCGCTTAAACGTCGAAATATCTCAAACGGGAAGGAAAGGACGGTTAGTTTTCGAAAAATCGACGAAATCATCGATATTTGCGAGCTGTTTCGCTTGTTTCGACGCTGAAACTGGCGTGTATTACATTCTGCACGTTAAATGGAGTAAAACGATCGCTTAAACGTCGAAATATCTCAAACGGGAAGGAAATAACGGTTTGTTTTCGTCAAAATCGACGAAATCATTGAGATTTTCGACCTGTTCCGATTGTTTCGACGCTGAAACTGGCGTGTATTACATTCTGCTCGTTAAATGGAGTAAAAACTAGCGCTTAAACGTCGAAATATCTCAAACGGGAAGGAAACAACGGTTAGTATTCGAAAAATCGACGAAATCATCGATATTTGCGAGCTGTTCTGCTTGTTTCGACCTGAAACTGGCGTGTATTACATTCTGCACGTTAAATGGAGTAAAACGATCGCTTAAACGTCGAAATATCTCAAACGGGAAGGAAATAACGGTTTGTTTTCGTCAAAATCGACGAAATCATCGAGATTTTCGAGCTGTTCCGATTGTTTCGACGCTGAAACTGGCGTGTATTACATTCTGCTCGATAAATGGAGTAAAACGAGCGCTTAAACGTCGAAATATCTCAAACGGGAAGGAAACAACGGTTAGTATTCGAAAAATCGACGAAATCATCGATATTTGCGAGCTGTTCTGCTTGTTTCGACCTGAAACTGGCGTGTATTACATTCTGCACGTTAAATGGAGTAAAACGAGTGCTAAAACGTCGAAATATCTCAAACGGGAAGGAAAGGACGGTTAGTTTTCGAAAATCGACGATATCATCGATATTTGCGAGCTGTTTCGCTTGTTTCGACGCTGAAACTGGCGTGTATTACATTCTGTACGTTAAATGGAGTAAAACGAGCGCTAAAACGTCGAAATATCTCAAACGGGATGGGAACGACGGTTAGTTTTCGTCAAAATCGACGAAATCATCGAGAGTTGCGAGCTGTTCCGGTTGTTTCGACGCTGAAACTGGCGTGTATTACACTCTGCACGTTAAATAGTGTAAAACGAGCGCTAAAACGTCGAAATATCTCAAACGGGATGGGAACGACGGTTAGTTTTCGTCAAAATCGACGACATCATCGAGAGTTGCGAGCTGTTCCGGTTGTTTCGACGCTGAAACTGGCGTGTATTACATTCTGCTCGTTAAATGGAGTAAATCGAGCGCTTAAACGTCGAAATATCTCAAACGGGAAGGAAACAACGGTTAGTATTCGAAAAATCGACGAAATCATCGATATGTGCGAGCTGTTCTGCTTGTTTCGACTTGAAACTGGCGTGTATTACATTCTGCACGTTAAATGGAGTAAAACGAGCGCTTAAGCGTCGAAATATCTCAAACGGGAAGGAAAGGACGGTTAGTTTTCGAAAAATCGACGAAATCATCGATATTTGCGAGCTGTTTCGCTTGTTTCGACGCTGAAACTTGCGTGTATTACATTCTGAACGTTAAATGGAGTAAAACGAGTGCTAAAACGTCGAAATATCTCAAACGGGAAGGAAAGGACGGTTAGTTTTCGAAAAATCGACGATATCATCGATATTTGCGAGCTGATTCTCTTGTTTCGACGCTGAAACTGGCGTGTATCACATTCTGCACGTTAAATGGAGTAAAACGATCGCTTAAACGTCGAAATATCTCAAACGGGAAGGAAATAACGGTTTGTTTTCGTCAAAATCGAAGAAATCATCGAGATTTTCGAGCTGTTCCGATTGTTTCGACGCTGAAACTGGCGTGTATTACATTCTGCTCGTTAAATGGTGTAAAACGAGCGCTTAAACGTCGAAATATCTCAAACGGGAAGGAAACAACGGTTAGTATTCGAAAAATCGACGAAATCATCGATATTTGCGAGCTGTTCTGCTTGTTTCGACCTGAAACTGGCGTGTATTACATTCTGCACGTTAAATGGAGTAAAACGAGTGCTAAAACGTCGAAATATCTCAAACGGGAAGGAAAGGACGGTTAGTTTTCGAAAAATCGACGATATCATCGATATTTGCGAGCTGTTTCGCTTGTTTCGACGCTGAAACTGGCGTGTATTACATTCTGTACGTTAAATGGAGTAAAACGAGCGCTAAAACGTCGAAATATCTCAAACGGGATGGGACGACGGTTAGTTTTCGTCAAAATCGACGAAATCATCGAGAGTTGCGAGCTGTTCCGGTTGTTTCGACGCTGAATCTTGCGTGTATTACATTCTGCTCGTTAAATGGAGTAAAACGAGCGCTTAAACGTCGAAATATCTCAAACGGGAAGGAAACAACGGTTAGTATTCGAAAAATCGACGAAATCATCGATATGTGCGAGCTGTTCTGCTTGTTTCGACTTGAAACTGGCGTGTATTACATTCTGCACGTTAAATGGAGTAAAACGAGCGCTTAAGCGTCGAAATATCTCAAACGGGAAGGAAAGGACGGTTAGTTTTCGAAAAATCGACGACATCATCGATATTTGCGAGCTGATTCTCTTGTTTCGACGCTGAAACTGGCGTGTATCACATTCTGCACGTTAAATGGAGTAAAACGATCGCTTAAACGTCGAAATATCTCAAACGGGAAGGAAATAACGGTTTGTTTTCGTCAAAATCGAAGAAATCATCGAGATTTTCGAGCTGTTCCGATTGTTTCGACGCTGAAACTGGCGTGTATTACATTCTGCTCGTTAAATGGTGTAAAACGAGCGCTTAAACGTCGAAATATCTCAAACGGGAAGGAAACAACGGTTAGTATTCGAAAAATCGACGAAATCATCGATATTTGCGAGCTGTTCTGCTTGTTTCGACCTGAAACTGGCGTGTATTACATTCTGCACGTTAAATGGAGTAAAACGAGTGCTAAAACGTCGAAATATCTCAAACGGGAAGGAAATAACGGTTTGTTTTCGTCAAAATCGACGAAATCATTGAGATTTTCGACCTGTTCCGATTGTTTCGACGCTGAAACTGGGGTGTATTACATTCTGCTCGTTAAATGGAGTAAAACTAGCGCTTAAACGTCGAAATATCTCAAACGGGAAGGAAACAACGGTTAGTATTCGAAAAATCGACGAAATCATCGATATTTGCGAGCTGTTCTGCTTGTTTCGACCTGAAACTGGCGTGTATTACATTCTGCACGTTAAATGGAGTAAAACGATCGCTTAAACGTCGAAATATCTCAAACGGGAAGGAAATAACGGTTTGTTTTCGTCAAAATCGACGAAATCATCGAGATTTTCGAGCTGTTCCGATTGTTTCGACGCTGAAACTGGCGTGTATTACATTCTGCTCGATAAATGGAGTAAAACGAGCGCTTAAACGTCGAAATATCTCAAACGGGAAGGAAACAACGGTTAGTATTCGAAAAATCGACGAAATCATCGATATTTGCGAGCTGTTCTGCTTGTTTCGACCTGAAACTGGCGTGTATTACATTCTGCACGTTAAATGGAGTAAAACGAGTGCTAAAACGTCGAAATATCTCAAACGGGAAGGAAAGGACGGTTAGTTTTCGAAAAATCGACGATATCATCGATATTTGCGAGCTGTTTCGCTTGTTTCGACGCTGAAACTGGCGTGTATTACATTCTGCACGTTAAATGGAGTAAAACGAGTGCTAAAACGTCGAAATATCTCAAACGGGATGGGAACGACGGTTAGTTTTCGTCAAAATCGACGAAATCATCGAGAGTTGCGAGCTGTTCCTGTTGTTTCGACGCTGAAACTGGCATGTATTACATTCTGCTCGTTAAATGGAGTAAAACGAGCGCTTAAACGTCGAAATATCTCAAACGGGAAGGAAATAACGGTTTGTCTTCGTCAAAATCGACGAAATCATCGAGATTTTCGAGCTGTTCCGGTTGTTTCGACGCTGAAACTGGCGTGTATTACATCCTGCTCGTTAAATGTAGTAAAACGAGCTCTTAAACGTCGAAATATCTCAAACGGGAAGTAAACGACGGTTAGTTTTCGTCAAAATCGACGAAATCAACGATATTGCGAGCTATTTCGCTTGTTTCGAGGATGAAACTGGCGTGTATTACATTCTGTACGTTAAATGGAGTAAAACGAGCGCTAAAACGTCGAAATATCTCAAACGGGATGGGAACGACGGTTAGTTTTCGTCAAAATCGACGAAATCATCGATATTGCGAGTTATTTCGCTTGTTTCGGCGCTGAAACTGGCGTGTATTACATTCTGCACTTTAAATGGAGTAAAGCGAGCGCTATATCATCGAAATATCTCAAACGGGAAGGAAATGACGGTTAGTTTTCGTCAAAATCGACGAAATCATCGAGATTTGCGAGCTGTTCCGCTTGTTTGGACGCTGAAAATGGCGTGTATTACATTCTGCACGTTAAATAGAGTAAAACGAGTGCTAAAACGTCGAAATATCTCAAACGGGAGGGAAATGACGGTTAGTTTTCGTCAAAATCGACGAAATCATCGAGATTTTCGAGCTGTTCCGGTTGTTTCGACGCTGAAACTGGCGTGTATTACATCCTGCTCGTTAAATGTAGTAAAACGAGTGCTTAAACGTCAAAGTATCTCAAACGGGATGGGAACGACGGTTAGTTTTCGTCAAAATCGACGAAGTCATCGAGAGTTGCGAGCTGTTCCGGTCGTTTCGACGCTGAAACTGGCGTATATTACATTCTGCACTTTAAATAGAGTAAAACGAGCGCTTAAACGTCGAAATATCTCAAACGGGAAGGAAAGGACGGTTAGTTTTCGAAAAATCGACGATATCATCGATATTTGCGAGCTGCTTCGCTTGTTTCGACGCTGAAACTGGCGTGTATTACATTCTGTACGTTAAATGGAGTAAAACGAGCGCTAAAACGTCGAAATATCTCAAACGGGATGGGACGACGGTTAGTTTTCGTCAAAATCGACGAAATCATCGAGAGTTGCGAGCTGTTCCGGTTGTTTCGACGCTGAATCTTGCGTGTATTACATTCTGCTCGTTAAATGGAGTAAAACGAGCGCTTAAGCGTCGAAATATCTCAAACGGGAAGGAAAGGACGGTTAGTTTTCGAAAAATCGACGAAATCATCGATATTTGCGAGCTGTTTCGCTTGTTTCGACTTGAAACTGGCGTGTATTACATTCTGAACGTTAAATGGAGTAAAACGAGTGCTAAAACGTCGAAATATCTCAAACGGGAAGGAAAGGACGGTTAGTTTTCGAAAAATCGACGACATCATCGATATTTGCGAGCTGATTCTCTTGTTTCGACGCTGAAACTGGCGTGTATCACATTCTGCACGTTAAATGGAGTAAAACGATCGCTTAAACGTCGAAATATCTCAAACGGGAAGGAAATAACGGTTTGTTTTCGTCAAAATCGAAGAAATCATCGAGATTTTCGAGCTGTTCCGATTGTTTCGACGCTGAAACTGGCGTGTATTACATTCTGCTCGTTAAATGGTGTAAAACGAGCGCTTAAACGTCGAAATATCTCAAACGGGAACTAAACAACGGTTAGTATTCGAAAAATCGACGAAATCATCGATATTTGCGAGCTGTTCTGCTTGTTTCGACCTGAAACTGGCGTGTATTACATTCTGCACGTTAAATGGAGTAAAACGAGTGCTAAAACGTCGAAATATCTCAAACGGGAAGGAAAGGACGGTTAGTTTTCGAAAAATCGACGATATCATCGATATTTGCGAGCTGTTTCGCTTGTTTCGACGCTGAAACTGGCGTGTATTACATTCTGTACGTTAAATGGAGTAAAACGAGCGCTAAAACGTCGAAATATCTCAAACGGGATGGGAACGACGGTTAGTTTTCGTCAAAATCGACGAAATCATCGAGAGTTGCGAGCTGTTCCGGTTGTTTCGACGCTGAATCTTGCGTGTATTACATTCTGCTCGTTAAATGGAGTAAAACGAGCGCTTAAACGTCAAAGTATCTCAAACGGGAAGGAAACGACGGTTAGTTTTCGAAAAATGGACGAGATCATCGAGATTTGCGAGCTCTTCCGCTTGTTTCGACGCTGAAACTGGCGTGTACTACATTCTGTACGTTAAATGGAATAAAACAAGCGCTTAAACGTCGAAGTATCTCAAACAGGAAGGAAACGACGGTTAGCTTTCGAAAAATCGACGAAATCATCGATATTGCGAGCTATTTCGCTTGTTTCGACGCTGAAACTGGCGTGTATTACATTCTGCACTTTAAATGGAGTAAAGCGAGCGCTATATCATCGAAATATCTCAAACGGGAAGGAAATGACGGTTAGTTTTCGTCAAAATCGACGAAATCATCGAGATTTGCGAGCTGTTCCGCTTGTTTGGACGCTGAATCTTGCGTGTATTACATTCTGCTCGTTAAATGGAGTAAAACGAGCGCTTAAACGTCAAAGTATCTCAAACGGGAAGGAAACGACGGTTAGTTTTCGAAAAATGGACGAGATCATCGAGATTTGCGAGCTCTTCCGCTTGTTTCGACGCTGAAACTGGCGTGTACTACATTCTGTACGTTAAATGGAGTAAAACGAGCGCTAAAACGTCGAAATATCTCAAACGGGATGGGAACGACGGTTAGTTTTCGTCAAAATCGACGAAATCATCGAGAGTTGCGAGCTGTTCCGGTTGTTTCGACGCTGAATCTTGCGTGTATTACATTCTGCTCGTTAAATGGAGTAAAACGAGCGCTTAAACGTCAAAGTATCTCAAACGGGAAGGAAACGACGGTTAGTTTTCGAAAAATGGACGAGATCATCGAGATTTGCGAGCTCTTCCGCTTGTTTCGACGCTGAAACTGGCGTGTACTACATTCTGTACGTTAAATGGAATAAAACAAGCGCTTAAACGTCGAAGTATCTCAAACAGGAAGGAAACGACGGTTAGCTTTCGAAAAATCGACGAAATCATCGATATTGCGAGCTATTTCGCTTGTTTCGACGCTGAAACTGGCGTGTATTACATTCTGCACTTTAAATGGAGTAAAGCGAGCGCTATATCATCGAAATATCTCAAACGGGAAGGAAATGACGGTTAGTTTTCGTCAAAATCGACGAAATCATCGAGATTTGCGAGCTGTTCCGCTTGTTTGGACGCTGAAAATGGCGTGTATTACATTCTGCACGTTAAATGGAGTAAAACGAGCTCTTAAACGTCGAAATATCTCAAGCGGGAAGGATACGACGGTTAGTTTTCGTCAAATTGGCGAAATCATCGAGATTTGCGAGCTGTTCCGCTTGTTTCGACGCTGAAACTGGCGTGTATTACATTCTGCACGTTAAATAGAGTAAAACGAGCGCTAAAACGTCGAAATATCTCAAACGGGAAGGAAATAACGGTTTGTCTTCGTCAAAATCGACGAAATCATCGAGAGTTGCGAGCTGTTCCGGTTGTTTCGACGATGAAACTGGCGTGTATTACATTCTGCTCGTTAAATGTAGTAAAACGAGCGCTTAAACGTCAAAGTATCTCAAACGGGAAGGAAACGACGATTAGTTTTCGTCAAAATCGACGAAATCATCGAGAGTTGCGAGCTGTTCCGGTTGTTTCGACGCTGAAACTGGCGTGTATTACATTCTGGTCGTTAAATGGAGTAAAACGAGCGCTTAAACATCAAAGTACCTCAAACGGGAAGGAAGCGACGATTAGTTTTCGTCAAAATCGACGAAATCATCGAGAGTTGCGAGCTGTTCCTGTTGTTTCGACGCTGAAACTGGCATGTATTACATTCTGCTCGTTAAATGGAGTAAAACGAGCGCTTAAACGTCAAAGTATCTCAAACGGGAAGGAAACGACGGTTAGTTTTCGTCAAAATCGACGAAATCATCGAGAGTTGCGAGCTGTTCCGGTTGTTTCGACGCTGAAACTGGCGTGTATTACACTCTGCACGTTAAATAGTGTAAAACGAGCGCTAAAACGTCGAAATATCTCAAACGGGATGGGAACGACGGTTAGTTTTCGTCAAAATCGACGACATCATCGAGAGTTGCGAGCTGTTCCGGTTGTTTCGACGCTGAAACTGGCGTGTATTACATTCTGCTCGTTAAATGGAGTAAATCGAGCGCTTAAACGTCGAAATATCTCAAACGGGAAGGAAACAACGGTTAGTATTCGAAAAATCGACGAAATCATCGATATGTGCGAGCTGTTCTGCTTGTTTCGACTTGAAACTGGCGTGTATTACATTCTGCACGTTAAATGGAGTAAAACGAGCGCTTAAGCGTCGAAATATCTCAAACGGGAAGGAAAGGACGGTTAGTTTTCGAAAAATCGACGAAATCATCGATATTTGCGAGCTGTTTCGCATGTTTCGACGCTGAAACTTGCGTGTATTACATTCTGAACGTTAAATGGAGTAAAACGAGTGCTAAAACGTCGAAATATCTCAAACGGGAAGGAAAGGACGGTTAGTTTTCGAAAAATCGACGATATCATCGATATTTGCGAGCTGATTCTCTTGTTTCGACGCTGAAACTGGCGTGTATCACATTCTGCACGTTAAATGGAGTAAAACGATCGCTTAAACGTCGAAATATCTCAAACGGGAAGGAAATAACGGTTTGTTTTCGTCAAAATCGAAGAAATCATCGAGATTTTCGAGCTGTTCCGATTGTTTCGACGCTGAAACTGGCGTGTATTACATTCTGCTCGTTAAATGGTGTAAAACGAGCGCTTAAACGTCGAAATATCTCAAACGGGAAGGAAACAACGGTTAGTATTCGAAAAATCGACGAAATCATCGATATTTGCGAGCTGTTCTGCTTGTTTCGACCTGAAACTGGCGTGTATTACATTCTGCACGTTAAATGGAGTAAAACGAGTGCTAAAACGTCGAAATATCTCAAACGGGAAGGAAAGGGCGGTTAGTTTTCGAAAAATCGACGATATCATCGATATTTGCGAGCTGTTTCGCTTGTTTCGACGCTGAAACTGGCGTGTATTACATTCTGTACGTTAAATGGAGTAAAACGAGCGCTAAAACGTCGAAATATCTCAAACGGGATGGGAACGACGGTTAGTTTTCGTCAAAATCGACGAAATCATCGAGAGTTGCGAGCTGTTCCGGTTGTTTCGACGCTGAATCTTGCGTGTATTACATTCTGCTCGTTAAATGGAGTAAAACGAGCGCTTAAACGTCAAAGTATCTCAAACGGGAAGGAAACGACGGTTAGTTTTCGAAAAATGGACGAGATCATCGAGATTTGCGAGCTCTTCCGCTTGTTTCGACGCTGAAACTGGCGTGTACTACATTCTGTACGTTAAATGGAATAAAACAAGCGCTTAAACGTCGAAGTATCTCAAACAGGAAGGAAACGACGGTTAGCTTTCGAAAAATCGACGAAATCATCGATATTGCGAGCTATTTCGCTTGTTTCGACGCTGAAACTGGCGTGTATTACATTCTGCACTTTAAATGGAGTAAAGCGAGCGCTATATCATCGAAATATCTCAAACGGGAAGGAAATGACGGTTAGTTTTCGTCAAAATCGACGAAATCATCGAGATTTGCGAGCTGTTCCGCTTGTTTGGACGCTGAAAATGGCGTGTATTACATTCTGCACGTTAAATGGAGTAAAACGAGCTCTTAAACGTCGAAATATCTCAAGCGGGAAGGATACGACGGTTAGTTTTCGTCAAATTGGCGAAATCATCGAGATTTGCGAGCTGTTCCGCTTGTTTCGACGCTGAAACTGGCGTGTATTACATTCTGCACGTTAAATAGAGTAAAACGAGCGCTAAAACGTCGAAATATCTCAAACGGGAAGGAAATAACGGTTTGTCTTCGTCAAAATCGACGAAATCATCGAGAGTTGCGAGCTGTTCCGGTTGTTTCGACGATGAAACTGGCGTGTATTACATTCTGCTCGTTAAATGTAGTAAAACGAGCGCTTAAACGTCAAAGTATCTCAAACGGGAAGGAAACGACGATTAGTTTTCGTCAAAATCGACGAAATCATCGAGAGTTGCGAGCTGTTCCGGTTGTTTCGACGCTGAAACTGGCGTGTATTACATTCTGGTCGTTAAATGGAGTAAAACGAGCGCTTAAACATCAAAGTACCTCAAACGGGAAGGAAGCGACGATTAGTTTTCGTCAAAATCGACGAAATCATCCAGAGTTGCGAGCTGTTCCGGTTGTTTCGACGCTGAAACTGGCGTGTATTACATTCTGCACGTTAAATAGAGTAAAACGAGCGCTAAAACGTCGAAATATCTCAAACGGGATGGGAACGACGGTTAGTTTTCGTCAAAATCTACGACATCATCGAGAGTTGCGAGCTGTTCCGGTTGTTTCGACGCTGAAACTGGCGTGTATTACATTCTGCACGTTAAATGGAGTAAAACGAGCGCTTAAACATCAAAGTACCTCAAACGGGAAGGAAGCGACGATTAGTTTTCGTCAAAATCGACGAAATCATCGAGAGTTGCGAGCTGTTCCTGTTGTTTCGACGCTGAAACTGGCATGTATTACATTCTGCTCGTTAAATGGAGTAAAACGAGCGCTTAAACGTCAAAGTATCTCAAACGGGAAGGAAACGACGGTTAGTTTTCGTCAAATCGACGAAATCATCGAGAGTTGCGAGCTGTTCCGGTTGTTTCGACGCTGAAACTGGCGTGTATTACACTCTGCACGTTAAATAGTGTAAAACGAGCGCTAAAACGTCGAAATATCTCAAACGGGATGGGAACGACGGTTAGTTTTCGTCAAAATCGACGACATCATCGAGAGTTGCGAGCTGTTCCGGTTGTTTCGACGCTGAAACTGGCGTGTATTACATTCTGCTCGTTAAATGGAGTAAATCGAGCGCTTAAACGTCGAAATATCTCAAACGGGAAGGAAACAACGGTTAGTATTCGAAAAATCGACGAAATCATCGATATGTGCGAGCTGTTCTGCTTGTTTCGACTTGAAACTGGCGTGTATTACATTCTGCACGTTAAATGGAGTAAAACGAGCGCTTAAGCGTCGAAATATCTCAAACGGGAAGGAAAGGACGGTTAGTTTTCGAAAAATCGACGAAATCATCGATATTTGCGAGCTGTTTCGCATGTTTCGACGCTGAAACTTGCGTGTATTACATTCTGAACGTTAAATGGAGTAAAACGAGTGCTAAAACGTCGAAATATCTCAAACGGGAAGGAAAGGACGGTTAGTTTTCGAAAAATCGACGATATCATCGATATTTGCGAGCTGATTCTCTTGTTTCGACGCTGAAACTGGCGTGTATCACATTCTGCACGTTAAATGGAGTAAAACGATCGCTTAAACGTCGAAATATCTCAAACGGGAAGGAAATAACGGTTTGTTTTCGTCAAAATCGAAGAAATCATCGAGATTTTCGAGCTGTTCCGATTGTTTCGACGCTGAAACTGGCGTGTATTACATTCTGCTCGTTAAATGGTGTAAAACGAGCGCTTAAACGTCGAAATATCTCAAACGGGAAGGAAACAACGGTTAGTATTCGAAAAATCGACGAAATCATCGATATTTGCGAGCTGTTCTGCTTGTTTCGACCTGAAACTGGCGTGTATTACATTCTGCACGTTAAATGGAGTAAAACGAGTGCTAAAACGTCGAAATATCTCAAACGGGAAGGAAAGGGCGGTTAGTTTTCGAAAAATCGACGATATCATCGATATTTGCGAGCTGTTTCGCTTGTTTCGACGCTGAAACTGGCGTGTATTACATTCTGTACGTTAAATGGAGTAAAACGAGCGCTAAAACGTCGAAATATCTCAAACGGGATGGGAACGACGGTTAGTTTTCGTCAAAATCGACGAAATCATCGAGAGTTGCGAGCTGTTCCGGTTGTTTCGACGCTGAATCTTGCGTGTATTACATTCTGCTCGTTAAATGGAGTAAAACGAGCGCTTAAACGTCAAAGTATCTCAAACGGGAAGGAAACGACGGTTAGTTTTCGAAAAATGGACGAGATCATCGAGATTTGCGAGCTCTTCCGCTTGTTTCGACGCTGAAACTGGCGTGTACTACATTCTGTACGTTAAATGGAATAAAACAAGCGCTTAAACGTCGAAGTATCTCAAACAGGAAGGAAACGACGGTTAGCTTTCGAAAAATCGACGAAATCATCGATATTGCGAGCTATTTCGCTTGTTTCGACGCTGAAACTGGCGTGTATTACATTCTGCACTTTAAATGGAGTAAAGCGAGCGCTATATCATCGAAATATCTCAAACGGGAAGGAAATGACGGTTAGTTTTCGTCAAAATCGACGAAATCATCGAGATTTGCGAGCTGTTCCGCTTGTTTGGACGCTGAAAATGGCGTGTATTACATTCTGCACGTTAAATGGAGTAAAACGAGCTCTTAAACGTCGAAATATCTCAAGCGGGAAGGATACGACGGTTAGTTTTCGTCAAATTGGCGAAATCATCGAGATTTGCGAGCTGTTCCGCTTGTTTCGACGCTGAAACTGGCGTGTATTACATTCTGCACGTTAAATAGAGTAAAACGAGCGCTAAAACGTCGAAATATCTCAAACGGGAAGGAAATAACGGTTTGTCTTCGTCAAAATCGACGAAATCATCGAGAGTTGCGAGCTGTTCCGGTTGTTTCGACGATGAAACTGGCGTGTATTACATTCTGCTCGTTAAATGTAGTAAAACGAGCGCTTAAACGTCAAAGTATCTCAAACGGGAAGGAAACGACGATTAGTTTTCGTCAAAATCGACGAAATCATCGAGAGTTGCGAGCTGTTCCGGTTGTTTCGACGCTGAAACTGGCGTGTATTACATTCTGGTCGTTAAATGGAGTAAAACGAGCGCTTAAACATCAAAGTACCTCAAACGGGAAGGAAGCGACGATTAGTTTTCGTCAAAATCGACGAAATCATCCAGAGTTGCGAGCTGTTCCGGTTGTTTCGACGCTGAAACTGGCGTGTATTACATTCTGCACGTTAAATAGAGTAAAACGAGCGCTAAAACGTCGAAATATCTCAAACGGGATGGGAACGACGGTTAGTTTTCGTCAAAATCTACGACATCATCGAGAGTTGCGAGCTGTTCCGGTTGTTTCGACGCTGAAACTGGCGTGTATTACATTCTGCACGTTAAATAGAGTAAAACGAGCGCTAAAACGTCGAAATATCTCAAACGGGATGGGAACGACGGTTAGTTTTCGTCAAAATCGACGACATCATCGAGAGTTGCGAGCTGTTCCGGTTGTTTCGAAGCCGAAACTGGCGTGTATTACATTCTGCTCGTTAAATGGAGTAAAACGGGCGCTAAAACGTCGAAATATCTCAAACGGGATGGGAACGACGGTTAGTTTTCGTCAAAATCGACGAAATCATCGAGAGTTGCGAGCTGTTCCGGTTGTTTCGACGCTGCAACTGGCGTGTATTATATTCTGCTCGTTAAATGGAGTAAAATGAGCGCTTAAACGTCAAAGTATCTCAAACGGGAAGGAAACGACGATTAGTTTTCGTCAAATTCGACGAAATCATCGAGAGTTGCGAGCTGTTCCGCTTCTTTCGACGCTGAAACTGGCGTGTATTGCATTCTGCACGTTAAATGGAGTGAAACGAGCGCTTAAACGTCGAAATGTCTCAAACGGGAAGGAAAGGACGGTTAGTTTTCGAAAAATCGACGAAATCATCGATATTTGCGAGCTGTTTCGCTTGTTGTTACGCTGAAACTGGCGTGTATTACATTCTGTACGTTAAATAGCGTAAAACGAGCGCTAAAACGTCGAAATATCTCAAACGGGATGGGAACGACGGTTAGTTTTCGTCAAAATCGACGAAGTCATCGAGAGTTGCGAGCTGTTCCGGTCGTTTCGACGCTGAAACTGGCGTATATTACATTTTGCACTTTAAATAGAGTAAAACGAGCGCTTAAACGTCGAAATATCTCAAACGGGAAGGAAAGGACGGTTAGTTTTCGAAAAATCAACGAAATCATCGATATTTTCGAGCTGTTTCGCTTGTTTCGACGCTGAAACTGGCGTGTGTTACATTCTGTACGTTAAATGGAATAAAACGAGCGCTAAAACGTCGAAATATCTCAAACGGGAAGGAAATAACGGTTTGTCTTCGTCAAAATCGACGAAATCATCGAGATTTTCGAGCTGTTCCGGTTGTTTCGACGCTGAAACTGGCGTGTATTACATTCTGCTCGTTAAATGTAGTAAAACGAGCGCTTAAACATCAAAGTATCTCAAACGGGAAGGAAACGACGATTAGTTTTCGTCAAAATCGACGAAATCATCGAGAGTTGCGAGCTGTTCCGGTTGTTTCGACGCTGAAACTGGCGTGTATTACATTCTGGTCGTTAAATGGTGTAAAACGAGCGCTTAAACATCAAAGTACCTCAAACGGGAAGGAAACGACGATTAGTTTTCGTCAAAATCGACGAAATCATCCAGAGTTGCGAGCTGTTCCGGTTGTTTCCACGCTGAAACTGGCGTGTATTACATTCTGCTCGTTAAATGTAGTAGAACGAGCGCTTAAACGTCAAAGTATCTCAAACGGGAAGGAAACGACGATTAGTTTTCGTCAAAATCGACGAAATCATCCAGAGTTGCGAGCTGTTCCGGTTGTTTCGACGCTGAAACTGGCGTGTATTACATTCTGCACGTTAAATAGAGTAAAACGAGCGCTTAAACGTCGAAATATCTCAAACGGGAAGGAAAGGACTGTTAGTTTTCGTCAAAATCGACGAAATCATCCAGATTTGCGAGCTGTTCCGCTTGTTTCGACGCTGAAACTGGCGTGTATTACATTCTGCTCGTTAAATGGAGTAAAACGAGCGCTTAAACGTCAAAGTATCTCAAACGGGAAGGAAACGACGAGTAGTTTTGGTCAAAATAAACGAAATCATCGAGAGTTGCGAGCTGTTCCGGTTGTTTCGGCGCTGTAACTGGCGTGTATTACATTCTGCACGTTAAATAGAGTAAAACGAGTGCTAAAACGTCGAAATATCTCAAACGGGAAGGAAAGGACGGTTAGTATTCGTCAAAATCGACGAAATGATCGAGAGTTGCGAGCTGTTCCGGTTGTTTCGACGCTGAAACTGGCGTGTATTACATTCTGGTCGTTAAATGGAGTAAAACGAGCGCAAAAACGTCGAAATATCTCAAACGGGAAGGATATGACGGTTAGTTTTCGTCAAAATCGAAGAAATCATCGAGATTTGCGAGCTGTTTCGCTTGTTTCGACGCTGAAACTGGCGTGTATTACATTCTGCACGTTAAATAGAGTAAAACCAGCGCTTAAACGTCGAAATATCTCAAACGGGAAGGAAATGACGGTTAGTTTTCGTCAAAATCGACGAAATCATCGAGATTAGCGAGCTGTTTCGCTTGTTTCGGCGCTGTAACTGGCGTGTAATACATTCTGCACGTTACATGGAGTAAAACGTGCGCTAAAACGTCGAAATATCTCAAACGGGAAGGAAATGACGGTTAGTTTTCGTCAAAATCGACGAAATCATCGAGATTAGCGAGCTGTTTCGCTTGTTTCGGCGCTGTAACTGGCGTGTATTACATTCTGCACGTTAAATGGAGTAAAACGTGCGCTAAAACGTCGAAATATCTCAAACGGGAAGGAAATGACGGTTAGTTTTCATCAAAATCGACGAAATCGAGATTTGCGAGCTGTTTCGCTTGTTTCGGCGCTGAAACTGGCGTGTATTACATTCTGCACGTTAAATGGAGTAAAACGTGCGCTAAAACGTCGAAATATCTCAAACGAGAAGGAAATGACGGTTAGTTTTCGTCAAAGTCGACGAAATCATCGAGATTAGCGAGCTGTTTCGCTTGTTTCGGCGCTGTAACTGGCGTGTATTACATTCTGCACGTTAAAAGGAGTAAAACGTGCGCTAAAACGTCGAAATATCTCAAACTGGAAGGAAATGACGGTTAGTTTTCATCAAAATCGACGAAATCGAGATTTGCGAGCTGTTTCGCTTGTTTCGGCGCTGAAACTGGCGTGTATTATATTCTGCACGTTAAATGGAGTAAAAGGAGCGCTAAAACGTCGAAATATCTCAAACGGGAAGGAAAGGACGGTTAGTTTTCGTCAAAATCGAAGAAATCATCGAGATTTGCGAGCTGTTTCGCTTGTTTCGGCGCTGAAACAGGCCTGTATTACATTCTGTACGAGAAATGGAGTAAAACGAGCGCAAAAACGTCGAAATATCTCAAACGGGAAGGAAATGACGGTTAGTTTTCGTCAAAATCAACGGAATCATCGAGATTTTCGAACTGTTCCGGTTGTTTCGATGCTGAAACTGGCGTTTATTACATTCTGCACGTTAAATGGAGTAAAACGAGCGCTTAAACTTCGAAATATCTCAAACGGGAAGGAAAGGACGGTTAGTTTCGAGAAATCGACGAAATCATCGATATTTGCGAGCTGTTTCGCTTGTTTCGACTCTGAAACTTGCGTGTATTACATTCTGTACGTTAAATGGAGTAAAGCGAGCGCTAAAACGTCGAAATATCTCAAACGGGAAGAAATAACAGTTTGTCTTCGTCAAAATCGACAAAATCATCGAGATTTGCGAGCTGTTCCGCTTCTTTCGACGCTGAAACTGGCGTGTATTACATTCTGCACGTTAAATAGAGTAAAACGAGCGCTTATACGTCGAAATATCTCAAACGGAAGGAAATGACGGTTAGTTTTCGTCACAATCGACGAAATCATCGAGATTAGCGAGCTGTTTCGCTTGTTTCGGCGCTGTAACTGGCGTGTATTACATTCTGCACGTTAAATAGAGTAAAACGAGTGCTAAAACGTCGAAATATCTCAAACGGGAAGGAAAGTACGGTTAGTATTCGTCAAAATCGACGAAATCATCGAGAGTTGCGAGCTGTTCCGGTTGTTTCGACGCTGAAACTGGCGTGTATTACATTCTGGTCGTTAAATGGAGTAAAACGAGCGCTTAAACGTCGAAATATCTCAAACGGGAAGGATATGACGGTTAGTTTTCGTCAAAATCGAAGAAATCATCGAGATTTGCGAGCTGTTTCGCTTGTGTCGACGCTGAAACTGGCGTGTATTACATTCTGCACGTTAAATAGAGTAAAACGAGCGCTAAAACGTCGAAATATCTCAAACGGGATGGGAACGACGGTTAGTTTTCGTCAAAATCTACGACATCATCGAGAGTTGCGAGCTGTTCCGGTTGTTTCGACGCTGAAACTGGCGTGTATTACATTCTGCACGTTAAATAGAGTAAAACGAGCGCTAAAACGTCGAAATATCTCAAACGGGATGGGAACGACGGTTAGTTTTCGTCAAAATCGACGACATCATCGAGAGTTGCGAGCTGTTCCGGTTGTTTCGAAGCCGAAACTGGCGTGTATTACATTCTGCTCGTTAAATGGAGTAAAACGGGCGCTAAAACGTCGAAATATCTCAAACGGGATGGGAACGACGGTTAGTTTTCGTCAAAATCGACGAAATCATCGAGAGTTGCGAGCTGTTCCGGTTGTTTCGACGCTGCAACTGGCGTGTATTATATTCTGCTCGTTAAATGGAGTAAAATGAGCGCTTAAACGTCAAAGTATCTCAAACGGGAAGGAAACGACGATTAGTTTTCGTCAAATTCGACGAAATCATCGAGAGTTGCGAGCTGTTCCGCTTCTTTCGACGCTGAAACTGGCGTGTATTGCATTCTGCACGTTAAATGGAGTGAAACGAGCGCTTAAACGTCGAAATGTCTCAAACGGGAAGGAAAGGACGGTTAGTTTTCGAAAAATCGACGAAATCATCGATATTTGCGAGCTGTTTCGCTTGTTGTTACGCTGAAACTGGCGTGTATTACATTCTGTACGTTAAATAGCGTAAAACGAGCGCTAAAACGTCGAAATATCTCAAACGGGATGGGAACGACGGTTAGTTTTCGTCAAAATCGACGAAGTCATCGAGAGTTGCGAGCTGTTCCGGTCGTTTCGACGCTGAAACTGGCGTATATTACATTTTGCACTTTAAATAGAGTAAAACGAGCGCTTAAACGTCGAAATATCTCAAACGGGAAGGAAAGGACGGTTAGTTTCGAAAAATCAACGAAATCATCGATATTTTCGAGCTGTTTCGCTTGTTTCGACGCTGAAACTGGCGTGTGTTACATTCTGTACGTTAAATGGAATAAAACGAGCGCTAAAACGTCGAAATATCTCAAACGGGAAGGAAATAACGGTTTGTCTTCGTCAAAATCGACGAAATCATCGAGATTTTCGAGCTGTTCCGGTTGTTTCGACGCTGAAACTGGCGTGTATTACATTCTGCTCGTTAAATGTAGTAAAACGAGCGCTTAAACATCAAAGTATCTCAAACGGGAAGGAAACGACGATTAGTTTTCGTCAAAATCGACGAAATCATCGAGAGTTGCGAGCTGTTCCGGTTGTTTCGACGCTGAAACTGGCGTGTATTACATTCTGGTCGTTAAATGGTGTAAAACGAGCGCTTAAACATCAAAGTACCTCAAACGGGAAGGAAACGACGATTAGTTTTCGTCAAAATCGACGAAATCATCCAGAGTTGCGAGCTGTTCCGGTTGTTTCCACGCTGAAACTGGCGTGTATTACATTCTGCTCGTTAAATGTAGTAGAACGAGCGCTTAAACGTCAAAGTATCTCAAACGGGAAGGAAACGACGATTAGTTTTCGTCAAAATCGACGAAATCATCCAGAGTTGCGAGCTGTTCCGGTTGTTTCGACGCTGAAACTGGCGTGTATTACATTCTGCACGTTAAATAGAGTAAAACGAGCGCTTAAACGTCGAAATATCTCAAACGGGAAGGAAAGGACTGTTAGTTTTCGTCAAAATCGACGAAATCATCCAGATTTGCGAGCTGTTCCGCTTGTTTCGACGCTGAAACTGGCGTGTATTACATTCTGCTCGTTAAATGGAGTAAAACGAGCGCTTAAACGTCAAAGTATCTCAAACGGGAAGGAAACGACGAGTAGTTTTGGTCAAAATAAACGAAATCATCGAGAGTTGCGAGCTGTTCCGGTTGTTTCGGCGCTGTAACTGGCGTGTATTACATTCTGCACGTTAAATAGAGTAAAACGAGTGCTAAAACGTCGAAATATCTCAAACGGGAAGGAAAGGACGGTTAGTATTCGTCAAAATCGACGAAATGATCGAGAGTTGCGAGCTGTTCCGGTTGTTTCGACGCTGAAACTGGCGTGTATTACATTCTGGTCGTTAAATGGAGTAAAACGAGCGCAAAAACGTCGAAATATCTCAAACGGGAAGGATATGACGGTTAGTTTTCGTCAAAATCGAAGAAATCATCGAGATTTGCGAGCTGTTTCGCTTGTTTCGACGCTGAAACTGGCGTGTATTACATTCTGCACGTTAAATAGAGTAAAACCAGCGCTTAAACGTCGAAATATCTCAAACGGGAAGGAAATGACGGTTAGTTTTCGTCAAAATCGACGAAATCATCGAGATTAGCGAGCTGTTTCGCTTGTTTCGGCGCTGTAACTGGCGTGTAATACATTCTGCACGTTACATGGAGTAAAACGTGCGCTAAAACGTCGAAATATCTCAAACGGGAAGGAAATGACGGTTAGTTTTCGTCAAAATCGACGAAATCATCGAGATTAGCGAGCTGTTTCGCTTGTTTCGGCGCTGTAACTGGCGTGTATTACATTCTGCACGTTAAATGGAGTAAAACGTGCGCTAAAACGTCGAAATATCTCAAACGGGAAGGAAATGACGGTTAGTTTTCATCAAAATCGACGAATCGAGATTTGCGAGCTGTTTCGCTTGTTTCGGCGCTGAAACTGGCGTGTATTACATTCTGCACGTTAAATGGAGTAAAACGTGCGCTAAAACGTCGAAATATCTCAAACGAGAAGGAAATGACGGTTAGTTTTCGTCAAAGTCGACGAAATCATCGAGATTAGCGAGCTGTTTCGCTTGTTTCGGCGCTGTAACTGGCGTGTATTACATTCTGCACGTTAAAAGGAGTAAAACGTGCGCTAAAACGTCGAAATATCTCAAACTGGAAGGAAATGACGGTTAGTTTTCATCAAAATCGACGAAATCGAGATTTGCGAGCTGTTTCGCTTGTTTCGGCGCTGAAACTGGCGTGTATTATATTCTGCACGTTAAATGGAGTAAAAGGAGCGCTAAAACGTCGAAATATCTCAAACGGGAAGGAAAGGACGGTTAGTTTTCGTCAAAATCGAAGAAATCATCGAGATTTGCGAGCTGTTTCGCTTGTTTCGGCGCTGAAACAGGCCTGTATTACATTCTGTACGAGAAATGGAGTAAAACGAGCGCAAAAACGTCGAAATATCTCAAACGGGAAGGAAATGACGGTTAGTTTTCGTCAAAATCAACGGAATCATCGAGATTTTCGAACTGTTCCGGTTGTTTCGATGCTGAAACTGGCGTTTATTACATTCTGCACGTTAAATGGAGTAAAACGAGCGCTTAAACTTCGAAATATCTCAAACGGAAGGAAAGGACGGTTAGTTTTCGAGAAATCGACGAAATCATCGATATTTGCGAGCTGTTTCGCTTGTTTCGACTCTGAAACTTGCGTGTATTACATTCTGTACGTTAAATGGAGTAAAGCGAGCGCTAAAACGTCGAAATATCTCAAACGGGAAGGAAATAACAGTTTGTCTTCGTCAAAATCGACAAAATCATCGAGATTTGCGAGCTGTTCCGCTTCTTTCGACGCTGAAACTGGCGTGTATTACATTCTGCACGTTAAATAGAGTAAAACGAGCGCTTATACGTCGAAATATCTCAAACGGGAAGGAAATGACGGTTAGTTTTCGTCACAATCGACGAAATCATCGAGATTAGCGAGCTGTTTCGCTTGTTTCGGCGCTGTAACTGGCGTGTATTACATTCTGCACGTTAAATAGAGTAAAACGAGTGCTAAAACGTCGAAATATCTCAAACGGGAAGGAAAGTACGGTTAGTATTCGTCAAAATCGACGAAATCATCGAGAGTTGCGAGCTGTTCCGGTTGTTTCGACGCTGAAACTGGCGTGTATTACATTCTGGTCGTTAAATGGAGTAAAACGAGCGCTTAAACGTCGAAATATCTCAAACGGGAAGGATATGACGGTTAGTTTTCGTCAAAATCGAAGAAATCATCGAGATTTGCGAGCTGTTTCGCTTGTGTCGACGCTGAAACTGGCGTGTATTACATTCTGCACGTTAAATAGAATAAAACCAGCGCTTAAACGTCGAAATATCTCAAACGGGAAGGAAATGACGGTTAGTTTTCGTCAAAATCGACGAAATCATCGAGATTAGCGAGCTGTTTCGCTTGTTTCGGCGCTGTAACTGGCGTGTAATACATTCTGCACGTTAAATGGAGTAAAACGTGCGCTAAAACGTCGAAATATCTCAAACGGGAAGGAAATGACGGTTAGTTTTCGTCAAAATCGACGAAATCATCGAGATTAGCGAGCTGTTTCGCTTGTTTCGGCGCTGTAACTGGCGTGTATTACATTCTGCACGTTAAATGGAGTAAAACGTGCGCTAAAACGTCGAAATATCTCAAACGGGAAGGAAATGACGGTTAGTTTTCATCAAAATCGACGAAATCGAGATTTGCGAGCTGTTTCGCTTGTTTCGGCGCTGATACTGGCGTGTATTATATTCTGCACGTTAAATGGAGTAAAAGGAGCGCTAAAACGTCGAAATATCTCAAACGGGAAGGAAAGGACGGTTAGTTTTCGTCAAAATCGAAGAAATCATCGAGATTTGCGAGCTGTTTCGCTTGTTTCGGCGCTGAAACAGGCCTGTATTACATTCTGTACGTTAAATGGAGTAAAACGAGCGCTAAAACGTCGAAATATCTCAAACGGGAAGGAAATGACGGTTAGTTTTCGTCAAAATCAACGAAATCATCGAGATTTTCGAACTGTTCCGGTTGTTTCGATGCTGAAACTGGCGTGTATTACATTCTGCACGTTAAATGGAGTAAAACGTGCGCTAAAACGTCGAAATATCTCAAACGGGAAGGAAATGACGGTTAGTTTTCGTCAAAGTCGACGAAATCATCGAGATTAGCGAGCTGTTTCGCTTGTTTCGGCGCTGTAACTGGCGTGTATTACATTCTGCACGTTAAAAGGAGTAAAACGTGCTCTAAAACGTCGAAATATCTCAAACTGGAAGGAAATGACGGTTAGTTTTCATCAAAATCGCCGAAATCGAGATTTGCGAGCTGTTTCGCTTGTTTCGGCGCTGAAACAGGCCTGTATTACATTCTGTACGTTAAATGGAGTAAAACGAGCGCTAAAACGTCGAAATATCTCAAACGGGAAGGAAATGACGGTTAGTTTTCGTCAAAATCAACGAAATCATCGAGATTTTCGAACTGTTCCGGTTGTTTCGATGCTGAAACTGGCGTGTATTACATTCTGCACGTTAAATGGAGTAAAACGTGCGCTAAAACGTCGAAATATCTCAAACGAGAAGGAAATGACGGTTAGTTTTCGTCAAAGTCGACGAAATCATCGAGATTAGCGAGCTGTTTCGCTTGTTTCGGCGCTGTAACTGGCGTGTATTACATTCTGCACGTTAAAAGGAGTAAAACGTGCGCTAAAACGTCGAAATATCTCAAACTGGAAGGAAATGACGGTTAGTTTTCATCAAAATCGACGAAATCGAGATTTGCGAGCTGTTTCGCTTGTTTCGGCGCTGAAACTGGCGTGTATTATATTCTGCACGTTAAATGGAGTAAAAGGAGCGCTAAAACGTCGAAATATCTCAAACGGGAAGGAAAGGACGGTTAGTTTTCGAGAAATCGACGAAATCATCGATATTTGCGAGCTGTTTCGCTTGTTTCGACTCTGAAACTTGCGTGTATTACATTCTGTACGTTAAATGGAGTAAAACGAGCGCTAAAACGTCGAAATATCTCAAACGGGAAGGAAATAACAGTTTGTCTTCGTCAAAATCGACAAAATCATCGAGATTTGCGAGCTGTTCCGCTTCTTTCGACGCTGAAACTGGCGTGTATTACATTCTGCACGTTAAATAGAGTAAAACGAGCGCTTATACGTCGAAATATCTCAAACGGGAAGGAAATGACGGTTAGTTTTCGTCACAATCGACGAAATCATCGAGATTAGCGAGCTGTTTCGCTTGTTTCGGCGCTGTAACTGGCGTGTATTACATTCTGCACGTTAAATAGAGTAAAACGAGTGCTAAAACGTCGAAATATCTCAAACGGGAAGGAAAGTACGGTTAGTATTCGTCAAAATCGACGAAATCATCGAGAGTTGCGAGCTGTTCCGGTTGTTTCGACGCTGAAACTGGCGTGTATTACATTCTGGTCGTTAAATGGAGTAAAACGAGCGCTTAAACGTCGAAATATCTCAAACGGGAAGGATATGACGGTTAGTTTTCGTCAAAATCGAAGAAATCATCGAGATTTGCGAGCTGTTTCGCTTGTTTCGACGCTGAAACTGGCGTGTATTACATTCTGCACGTTAAATAGAATAAAACCAGCGCTTAAACGTCGAAATATCTCAAACGGGAAGGAAATGACGGTTAGTTTTCGTCAAAATCGACGAAATCATCGAGATTAGCGAGCTGTTTCGCTTGTTTCGGCGCTGTAACTGGCGTGTAATACATTCTGCACGTTAAATGGAGTAAAACGTGCGCTAAAACGTCGAAATATCTCAAACGGAAGGAAATGACGGTTAGTTTTCGTCAAAATCGACGAAATCATCGAGATTAGCGAGCTGTTTCGCTTGTTTCGGCCTGTAACTGGCGTGTATTACATTCTGCACGTTAAATGGAGTAAAACGTGCGCTAAAACGTCGAAATATCTCAAACGGGAAGGAAATGACGGTTAGTTTTCATCAAAATCGACGAAATCGAGATTTGCGAGCTGTTTCGCTTGTTTCGGCGCTGATACTGGCGTGTATTATATTCTGCACGTTAAATGGAGTAAAAGGAGCGCTAAAACGTCGAAATATCTCAAACGGGAAGGAAAGGACGGTTAGTTTTCGTCAAATCGAAGAAATCATCGAGATTTGCGAGCTGTTTCGCTTGTTTCGGCGCTGAAACAGGCCTGTATTACATTCTGTACGAGAAATGGAGTAAAACGAGCGCAAAAACGTCGAAATATCTCAAACGGGAAGGAAATGACGGTTAGTTTTCGTCAAAATCAACGAAATCATCGAGATTTTCGAACTGTTCCGGTTGTTTCGATGCTGAAACTGGCGTTTATTACATTCTGCACGTTAAATGGAGTAAAAGGAGCGCTTAAACTTCGAAATATCTCAAACGGGAAGGAAAGGACGGTTAGTTTTCGAGAAATCGACGAAATCATCGATATTTGCGAGCTGTTTCGCTTGTTTCGACTCTGAAACTTGCGTGTATTACATTCTGTACGTTAAATGGAGTAAAACGAGCGCTAAAACGTCGAAATATCTCAAACGGGAAGGAAATAACAGTTTGTCTTCGTCAAAATCGACAAAATCATCGAGATTTGCGAGCTGTTCCGCTTCTTTCGACGCTGAAACTGGCGTGTATTACATTCTGCACGTTAAATAGAGTAAAACGAGCGCTTATACGTCGAAATATCTCAAACGGGAAGGAAATGACGGTTAGTTTTCGTCACAATCGACGAAATCATCGAGATTAGCGAGCTGTTTCGCTTGTTTCGGCGCTGTAACTGGCGTGTATTACATTCTGCACGTTAAATAGAGTAAAACGAGTGCTAAAACGTCGAAATATCTCAAACGGGAAGGAAAGTACGGTTAGTATTCGTCAAAATCGACGAAATCATCGAGAGTTGCGAGCTGTTCCGGTTGTTTCGACGCTGAAACTGGCGTGTATTACATTCTGGTCGTTAAATGGAGTAAAACGAGCGCTTAAACGTCGAAATATCTCAAACGGGAAGGATATGACGGTTAGTTTTCGTCAAAATCGACGAAATCATCGAGATTAGCGAGCTGTTTCGCTTGTTTCGGCGCTGTAACTGGCGTGTAATACATTCTGCACGTTAAATGGAGTAAAACGTGCGCTAAAACGTCGAAATATCTCAAACGGGAAGGAAATGACGGTTAGTTTTCGTCAAAATCGACGAAATCATCGAGATTAGCGAGCTGTTTCGCTTGTTTCGGCGCTGTAACTGGCGTGTATTACATTCTGCACGTTAAATGGAGTAAAACGTGCGCTAAAACGTCGAAATATCTCAAACGGGAAGGAAATGACGGTTAGTTTTCATCAAAATCGACGAAATCGAGATTTGCGAGCTGTTTCGCTTGTTTCGGCGCTGATACTGGCGTGTATTATATTCTGCACGTTAAATGGAGTAAAAGGAGCGCTAAAACGTCGAAATATCTCAAACGGGAAGGAAAGGACGGTTAGTTTTCGTCAAAATCGAAGAAATCATCGAGATTTGCGAGCTGTTTCGCTTGTTTCGGCGCTGAAACAGGCCTGTATTACATTCTGTACGTTAAATGGAGTAAAACGAGCGCTAAAACGTCGAAATATCTCAAACGGGAAGGAAATGACGGTTAGTTTTCGTCAAAATCAACGAAATCATCGAGATTTTCGAACTGTTCCGGTTGTTTCGATGCTGAAACTGGCGTGTATTACATTCTGCACGTTAAATGGAGTAAAACGTGCGCTAAAACGTCGAAATATCTCAAACGGGAAGGAAATGACGGTTAGTTTTCGTCAAAGTCGACGAAATCATCGAGATTAGCGAGCTGTTTCGCTTGTTTCGGCGCTGTAACTGGCGTGTATTACATTCTGCACGTTAAAAGGAGTAAAACGTGCTCTAAAACGTCGAAATATCTCAAACTGGAAGGAAATGACGGTTAGTTTTCATCAAAATCGCCGAAATCGAGATTTGCGAGCTGTTTCGCTTGTTTCGGCGCTGAAACTGGCGTGTATTATATTCTGCACGTTAAATGGAGTAAAAGGAGCGCTAAAACGTCGAAATATCTCAAACGGGAAGGAAATGACGGTTAGTTTTCGTCAAAATTAACGAAATCATCGAGATTTTCGAACTGTTCCGGTTGTTTCGATGCTGAAACTGGCGTGTATTACATTCTGCACGTTAAATGGAGTAAAACGTGCGCTAAAACGTCGAAATATCTCAAACTGGAAGGAAATGACGGTTAGTTTTCATCAAAATCGACGAAATCGAGATTTGCGAGCTGTTTCGCTTGTTTCGGCGCTGAAACTGGCGTGTATTATATTCTGCACGTTAAATGGAGTAAAAGGAGCGCTAAAACGTCGAAATATCTCAAACGGGAAGGAAAGGACGGTTAGTTTTCGTCAAAATCGAAGAAATCATCGAGATTTGCGAGCTGTTTCGCTTGTTTCGGCGCTGAAACAGGCCTGTATTACATTCTGTACGAGAAATGGAGTAAATCGAGCGCAAAAACGTCGAAATATCTCAAACGGGAAGGAAATGACGGTTAGTTTTCGTCAAAATCAACGAAATCATCGAGATTTTCGAACTGTTCCGGTTGTTTCGATGTTGAAACTGGCGTGTATTACATTCTGCACGTTAAATGGAGTAAAACGTGCGCTAAAACGTCGAAATATCTCAAACGGGAAGGAAATGACGGTTAGTTTTCGTCAAAGTCGACGAAATCATCGAGATTAGCGAGCTGTTTCGCTTGTTTCGGCGCTGTAACTGGCGTGTATTACATTCTGCACGTTAAAAGGAGTAAAACGTGCTCTAAAACGTCGAAATATCTCAAACTGGAAGGAAATGACGGTTAGTTTTCATCAAAATCGCCGAAATCGAGATTTGCGAGCTGTTTCGCTTGTTTCGGCGCTGAAACTGGCGTGTATTATATTCTGCACGTTAAATGGAGTAAAAGGAGCGCTAAAACGTCGAAATATCTCAAACGGGAAGGAAATGACGGTTAGTTTTCGTCAAAATCAACGAAATCATCGAGATTTTCGAACTGTTCCGGTTGTTTCGATGCTGAAACTGGCGTGTATTACATTCTGCACGTTAAATGGAGTAAAACGTGCGCTAAAACGTCGAAATATCTCAAACGGGAAGGAAATGACGGTTAGTTTTCGTCAAAATCAACGAAATCATCGAGATTTTCGAACTGTTCCGGTTGTTTCGATGCTGAAACTGGCGTTTATTACATTCTGCACGTTAAATGGAGTAAAACGAGCGCTTAAACTTCGAAATATCTCAAACGGGAAGGAAATGACGGTTAGTTTTCGTCAAAATCGACGAAATCATCGAGATTTGCGAGCTGTTTCGCTTGTTTCCGCGCTGAAACTGGCGTGTATTACATTCTGCACGTTAAATGGAGTAAAACGAGCGCTTAAACGTCGAAATATCTCAAACGGGAAGGAAACAACGGTTAGTATTCGAAAAATCGACGAAATCATGGAGATTTGCGAGCTGTTCCGCTTGTTTCGAGAATGAAACTAGCGTGTATTACATTCTGCACGTTAAATGGAGTAATACGAGCGCTAAAACGTCGAAATATCTCAGCGGGAAGGAAATGACGATTAGTTATCGAAAAATCGACGAAATCATCGATATTTGCGAGCTGTTCCGCTTCTTTCGTCGCTGAAACTGGCGTGTATTACATTCTGCACGTTAAATGGAGTTAAACGAGCGCTAAAACGTCGAAATATCTCAAACGGGAAGGAAATGACGGTTAGTTTTCGTCAAAATCAACGAAATCATCGATATTTGCGAGCTATTCCGCTTCTTTCGACGCTGAAACTGGCGTGTATTACATTCTGTACGTTAAATGGAGTAAAACGAGCGCTAAAACGTCGAAATATCTCAAACGGGAAGGAAACGACGATTAGTTTTCGTCAAAATCGACGAAATCATCGAGAGTTGCGAGCTGTTCCGGTTGTTTCGACGCTGAGACTGGCGTGTATTACATTCTGCATGTTAAATAGTGTGAAACGAGCGCTTAAACGTCAAAATATCTCAAACGGGAAGGAAACGAAAATTAGTTTTCGAAAAATCGATGAAATCATCGATATTTGCGAGCTGTTCCGCTTGTTTCGACGCTGAAAGTGGCGTGTATTACATTCTGCACGTTAAATGGAGTAAAACGAGCGCTAAAACGTCGAAATATCTCAAACGGGAAGGAAATGACGGTTAGTTTTCATCAAAATCGACGAAATCGAGATTTTCGAGCTGTTTCGCTTGTTTCGGCGCTGAAACTGGCGTGTATTATATTCTGCACGTTAAATGGAGTAAAACGAGCGCTTAAACGTCAAAGTATCTCAAACGGGAAGCAAACGACGATTAGTTTTCGTCAAAATCGACGAAATCATCGAGAGTTGCGAGCTGTTCCGGTTGTTTCGACGCTCAAACTGACGTGATTATATTCTGCACGTTAAATGGAGTAAAACGAGCGCTAAAACGTCGACATATCTCAAACGGGAAGGAAACGACGGTTAGTTTTCGAAAAATCGACGAAATCATCGATATTTGCGAGCTGTTCCGCTTTTTTCGACACTGAAACTAGCGTGTATTACATTCTGCACGTTAAATGGAGTAAAACGAACGCTAAAACGCCGTAATATCTCAAACGGGATTGAAACGAGGATTAGTTTTCGAAAAATCGACGAAATCATCGAGATTTGCGAGCTGTTCCGCTTGTTTCGAGGATGAAACTGGCGTGTATTACATTCTGCACGTCAAATGGAGTAAAATGAGCGCTTAAACGTCGAAATTTCTCAAACGGGAAGGAAATGGCGGTTAGTTTTCGTCAAAATCGACGAAATCATCAAGATTTGCGAGCTGTTCTGCTTGTTTCGAGGAAGAAAATGGCGTGTACTACATTCTGCACGTTAAATGGAGTAAAACGAGCTCTTAAAAGTCGAAATATCTCAAACGGGAAGGAAACGACGGTTAGTTTTCTATAAATCGACGAAATCATCGATATTTGCGAGCTGTTCCGCTTCTTTCGTCGCTGAAACTGGCGTGTATTACATTCTGCACGTTAAATGGAGTTAAACGAGCGCTAAAACGTCGAAATATCTCAAACGGGAAGGAAATGACGGTTAGTTTTCGTCAAAATCGAAGAAATCATCGAGATTTGCGAGCTGTTTCGCTTGTTTCGGCGCTGAAACAGGCCTGTATTACATTCTGTACGTTAAATGGAGTAAAACGAGCGCTAAAACGTCGAAATATCTCAAACGGGAAGGAAATGACGGTTAGTTTTCGTCAAAATCAACGAAATCATCGAGATTTTCGAACTGTTCCGGTTGTTTCGATGCTGAAACTGGCGTGTATTACATTCTGCACGTTAAATGGAGTAAAACGTGCGCTAAAACGTCGAAATATCTCAAACGGGAAGGAAATGACGGTTAGTTTTCGTCAAAGTCGACGAAATCATCGAGATTAGCGAGCTGTTTCGCTTGTTTCGGCGCTGTAACTGGCGTGTATTACATTCTGCACGTTAAAAGGAGTAAAACGTGCGCTAAAACGTCGAAATATCTCAAACTGGAAGGAAACGACGGTTAGTTTTCATCAAAATCGACGAAATCGAGATTTGCGAGCTGTTTCGCTTGTTTCGGCGCTGAAACTGGCGTGTATTATATTCTGCACGTTAAATGGAGTAAAAGGAGCGCTAAAACGTCGAAATATCTCAAACGGGAAGGAAAGGACGGTTAGTTTTCGTCAAAATCGAAGAAATCATCGAGATTTGCGAGCTGTTTCGCTTGTTTCGGCGCTGAAACAGGCCTGTATTACATTCTGTACGAGAAATGGAGTAAAACGAGCGCAAAAACGTCGAAATATCTCAAACGGGAAGGAAATGACGGTTAGTTTTCGTCAAAATCAACGAAATCATCGAGATTTTCGAACTGTTCCGGTTGTTTCGATGCTGAAACTGGCGTTTATTACATTCTGCACGTTAAATGGAGTAAAACGAGCGCTTAAACTTCGAAATATCTCAAACGGGAAGGAAATGACGGTTAGTTTTCGTCAAAATCGACGAAATCATCGAGATTTGCGAGCTGTTTCGCTTGTTTCCGCGCTGAAACTGGCGTGTATTACATTCTGCACGTTAAATGGAGTAAAACGAGAGCTTAAACGTCGAAATATCTCAAACGGGAAGGAAACAACGGTTAGTATTCGAAAAATCGACGAAATCATGGAGATTTGCGAGCTGTTCCGCTTGTTTCGAGAATGAAACTAGCGTGTATTGCATTCTGCACGTTAAATGGAGTAAAACGAGCGCTAAAACGTCGAAATATCTCAGCGGGAAGGAAATGACGATTAGTTTTCGAAAAATCGACGAAATCATCGATATTTGCGAGCTGTTCCGCTTCTTTCGTCGCTGAAACTGGCGTGTATTACATTCTGCACGTTAGATGGAGTTAAACGAGCGCTAAAACGTCGAAATATCTCAGCGGGAAGGAAATGACGATTAGTTTTCGAAAAATCGACGAAATCATCGATATTTGCGAGCTGTTCCGCTTCTTTCGTCGCTGAAACTGGCGTGTATTATATTCTGCACGTTAAATGGAGTAAAACGAGCGCTTAAACGTCAAAGTATCTCAAACGGGAAGCAAACGACGATTAGTTTTCGTCAAAATCGACGAAATCATCGAGAGTTGCGAGCTGTTCCGGTTGTTTCGACGCTCAAACTGACGTGATTATATTCTGCACGTCAAATGGAGTAAAATGAGCGCTTAAGCGTCGAAATTTCTCAAACGGGAAGGAAATGGCGGTTAGTTTTCGTCAAAATCGACGAAATCATCAAGATTTGCGAGCTGTTCTGCTTGTTTCGAGGAAGAAAATGGCGTGTACTACATTCTGCACGTTAAATGGAGTAAAACGAGCTCTTAAAAGTCGAAATATCTCAAACGGGAAGGAAACGACGGTTAGTTTTCTATAAATCGACGAAATGATCGATATTTGCGAGCTGTTCCGCTTCTTTCGTCGCTGAAACTGGCGTGTATTACATTCTGCACGTTAAATGGAGTTAAACGAGCGCTAAAACGTTGAAATATCTCAAACGGGAAGGAAATGACGGTTAGTTTTCGTCAAAATCGACGAAATCATCGAGATTTGCGAGCTGTTCCGCTTGTTTCGAGGATGAAACTGGCGTGTATTACATTCTGCACGTCAAATGGAGTAAAATGAGCGCTTAAACGTCGAAATTTCTCAAACGGGAAGGAAATGGCGGTTAGTTTTCGTCAAAATCGACGAAATCATCAAGATTTGCGAGCTGTTCTGCTTGTTTCGAGGAAGAAAATGGCGTGTACTACATTCTGCACGTTAAATGGAGTAAAACGAGCGCTAAAACGTCGAAATATCTCAGCGGGAAGGAAATGACGATTAGTTTTCGAAAAATCGACGAAATCATCGATATTTGCGAGCTGTTCCGCTTCTTTCGTCGCTGAAACTGGCGTGTATTACATTCTGCACGTTAAATGGAGTTAAACGAGCGCTAAAACGTCGAAATATCTCAAACGGGAAGGAAATGACGGTTAGTTTTCGTCAAAATCAACGAAATCATCGATATTTGCGAGCTATTCCGCTTCTTTCGACGCTGAAACTGGCGTGTATTACATTCTGTACGTTAAATGGAGTAAAACGAGCGCTAAAACGTCGAAATATCTCAAACGGGAAGGAAACGACGATTAGTTTTCGTCAAAATCGACGAAATCATCGAGAGTTGCGAGCTGTTCCGGTTGTTTCGACGCTGAGACTGGCGTGTATTACATTCTGCATGTTAAATAGAGTGAAACGAGCGCTTAAACGTCAAAATATCTCAAACGGGAAGGAAACGAAAATTAGTTTTCGAAAAATCGATGAAATCATCGATATTTGCGAGCTGTTCCGCTTGTTTCGACGCTGAAAGTGGCGTGTATTACATTCTGCACGTTAAATGGAGTAAAACGAGCGCTAAAACGTCGAAATATCTCAAACGGGAAGGAAATGACGGTTAGTTTTCATCAAAATCGACGAAATCGAGATTTGCGAGCTGTTTCGCTTGTTTCGGCGCTGAAACTGGCGTGTATTATATTCTGCACGTTAAATGGAGTAAAACGAGCGCTTAAACGTCAAAGTATCTCAAACGGGAAGCAAACGACGATTAGTTTTCGTCAAAATCGACGAAATCATCGAGAGTTGCGAGCTGTTCCGGTTGTTTCGACGCTCAAACTGACGTGATTATATTCTGCACGTTAAATGGAGTAAAACGAGCGCTAAAACGTCGACATATCTCAAACGGGAAGGAAACGACGGTTAGTTTTCGAAAAATCGACGAAATCATCGATATTTGCGAGCTGTTCCGCTTTTTTCGACACTGAAACTAGCGTGTATTACATTCTGCACGTTAAATGGAGTAAAACGAACGCTAAAACGCCGTAATATCTCAAACGGGATTGAAACGACTGTTAGTTTTCGAAAAATCAACGAATTCATCGATATTTGCGAGCTGTTCCGCTTGTTTCGACGCTGAAACTGGCGTGTATTACATTCTGCACGTTAAATGGAGTAAAACGAGCGCTAAAACGTCGAATTATCTCAAACGGGATTGAAACGAGGATTAGTTTTCGAAAAATCGACGAAATCATCGATATTTGCGAGCTGTTCCGCTTCTTTCGACGCTGAAACTGGCGTTTATTACATTCTGCACGTTAAATGGAGTTAAACGAGCGCTAAAACGTGAACTATCACAAACGAGAAGGAAACGACGGTTAGTTTTCGTCAAAATCGACGAAATCATCGAGATTTGCGAGCTGTTCCGCTTGTTTCGAGGATGAAACTGGCGTGTATTACATTCTGCACGTCAAATGGAGTAAAATGAGCGCTTAAACGTCGAAATTTCTCAAACGGGAAGGAAATGGCGGTTAGTTTTCGTCAAAATCGACGAAATCATCAAGATTTGCGAGCTGTTCTGCTTGTTTCGAGGAAGAAAATGGCGTGTACTACATTCTGCACGTTAAATGGAGTAAAACGAGCTCTTAAAAGTCGAAATATCTCAAACGGGAAGGAAACGACGGTTAGTTTTCTATAAATCGACGAAATGATCGATATTTGCGAGCTGTTCCGCTTCTTTCGTCGCTGAAACTGGCGTGTATTACATTCTGCACGTTAAATGGAGTAAAACGAGCGCTAAAACGTCGAATTATCTCAAACGGGATTGAAACGAGGATTAGTTTTCGAAAAATCGACGAAATCATCGATATTTGCGAGCTGTTCCGCTTCTTTCGACGCTGAAACTGGCGTTTATTACATTCTGCACGTTAAATGGAGTTAAACGAGCGCTAAAACGTGAACTATCACAAACGAGAAGGAAACGACGGTTAGTTTTCGTCAAAATCGACGAAATCATCGAGATTTGCGAGCTGTTCCGCTTGTTTCGAGGATGAAACTGGCGTGTATTACATTCTGCACGTCAAATGGAGTAAAATGAGCGCTTAAACGTCGAAATTTCTCAAACGGGAAGGAAATGGCGGTTAGTTTTCGTCAAAATCGACGAAATCATCAAGATTTGCGAGCTGTTCTGCTTGTTTCGAGGAAGAAAATGGCGTGTACTACATTCTGCACGTTAAATGGAGTAAAACGAGCTCTTAAAAGTCGAAATATCTCAAACGGGAAGGAAACGACGGTTAGTTTTCTATAAATCGACGAAATGATCGATATTTGCGAGCTGTTCCGCTTCTTTCGTCGCTGAAACTGGCGTGTATTACATTCTGCACGTTAAATGGAGTTAAACGAGCGCTAAAACGTTGAAATATCTCAAACGGGAAGGAAATGACGGTTAGTTTTCGTCAAAATCGACGAAATCATCGAGATTTGCGAGCTGTTCCGCTTGTTTCGAGGATGAAACTGGCGTGTATTACATTCTGCACGTCAAATGGAGTAAAATGAGCGCTTAAACGTCGAAATTTCTCAAACGGGAAGGAAATGGCGGTTAGTTTTCGTCAAAATCGACGAAATCATCAAGATTTGCGAGCTGTTCTGCTTGTTTCGAGGAAGAAAATGGCGTGTACTACATTCTGCACGTTAAATGGAGTAAAACGAGCTCTTAAAAGTCGAAATATCTCAAACGGGGAGGAAACGACGTTTAGTTTTCGAAAAATCGACGAAATCATCGATATTTGCGAGCTGTTCCGCTTGTTTCGGCGCTGAAACTGGCGTGTATTATATTCTGCACGTTAAATGGAGTAAAACGAACGCTAACACGCCGTAATATCTCAAATGGGATTGAAACGACTGTTAGTTTTCGAAAAATCAACGAATTCATCGATATTTGCGAGCTGTTCCGCTTGTTTCGACGCTGAAACTGGCGTGTATTACATTCTGTACTTTAAATAGAGTAAAACGAGCGCTAAGACGTGAACTATCACAAACGAGAAGGAAACGACGGTTAGTTTTCGTCAAAATCGACGAAATCATCGAGATTTGCGAGCTGTTCCGCTTGTTTCGAGGAAGAAACTGGCGTGTATTACATTCTGCACGTTAAATGGAGTAAAACAAGAGATTAAACGTCGAAATTTCTCAAACGGGAAGGTAATGACGGTTAGTTTTCGTCAAAATCGGCGAAATCATCGAGATTTGCGAGCTGTTCCGCTAGTTTCGAGGAAGAAAATGGCGTGTACTACATTCTGCACGTTAAATGGAGTAAAACGAGCTCTTAAAAGTCGAAATATCTCAAACGGGAAGGAAACGACGGTTAGTTTTCGTCAAAATCGACGAAATCATTGAGATTTGCGAGCTGTTCCGGTTGTTTAGACGCTGAAACTGGCGTGTGTTACATTCTGTACGTTAAATAGAGTAAAACGAGCGCTAAAACGTGAACTATCTCAAACGGGAAGGAAACGACGGTTAGTTTTCGTCAAAATCGACGAAATCGTCGAGATTTGCGAGCTGTTCCGCTTGTTTCGAGGATGAAACTGGCGTGTATTACATTCTGCACGTCAAATGGAGTAAAAGGAGCGCTTAAACGTCGAAATTTCTTAAACGGGAAGGAAATGGCGGTTAGTTTTCGTCAAAATCGACGAAATCATCAAGATTTGCGAGCTGTTCCGCTTGTTTCGAGGAAGAAAATGGCGTGTACTACATTCTGCACGTTAAATGGAGTAAAACGAGCTCTTAAAAGTCGAAATATCTCAAACGGGAAGGAAACGACGGTTAGTTTTCTATAAATCGACGAAATCATCGAGATTTGCGAGCTGTTCCGGTTGTTTCGACGCTGAAACTGGCGTGTGTTACATTCTGTACGTTAAATAGAGTAAAACGAGCGCTAAAACGTGAACTATCTCCAACGGGAAGGAAACGACGGTTAGTTTTCGTCAAAATCGACGAAATCATCGAGATTTGCGAGCTGTTCCGCTTGTTTCGAGGTTGAAACTGGCGTGTATTACATTCTGCACGTTAAATGGAGTAAAACGAGCGCTTAAACGTCGAAATTTCTCAAGCGGGACGGAAATGACGGTGAGTTTTCGTCAAAATCGACGAAATCATCCAGATTTGCGAGCTGTTCCGCTTGATTCGAGGATGAAAATGGCGTGTATTACATTCTGCACGTTAAATGGAGTCAAACGAGCTCTTAAACGTCGAAATATCTCAAACGGGAAGGAAACGACGGTTAGTTTTCGAAAAATCGACGAAATCATCCATATTTGCGAGCTATTTCGCTTGCTTCGATGCTGAAACTGGCGTGTATTACATTCTGTACGTTAAATAGAGTAAAACGAGCGCTAAAACGTGAACTATCACAAACGAGAAGGAAACGACGGTTAGTTTTCGTCAAAATCGACGAAATCATCGAGATTTGCGAGCTGTTCCGCTTGTTTCGAGGAAGAAACTGGCGTGTATTACATTCTGCACGTTAAATGGAGTAAAACGAGCGCGAAAACGTGAACTATCTCCGACGGGAAGGAAACGACGGTTAGTTTTCGTCAAAATCGACGAAATCATCGAGATTTGCGAGCTGTTCCGCTTGTTTCGAGGTTGAAACTGGCGTGTATTACATTCTGCACGTTAAATGGAGTAAAACGAGCGCTTAAACGTCGAAATTTCTCAAGCGGGACGGAAATGACGGTTAGTTTTCGTCAAAATCGACGAAATCCTCCAGATTTGCGAGCTGTTCCGCATGTTTCGAGGATGAAAATGGCGTGTATTACATTCTGCACGTTAAATGGAGTCAAACGAGCTCTTAAACGTCGAAATTTCTCAAACGGGAAGGTAATGACGGTTAGTTTTCGTCAAAATCGGCGAAATCATCGAGATTTGCGAGCTGTTCCGCTAGTTTCGAGGAAGAAAATGGCGTGTACTACATTCTGCACGTTAAATGGAGTAAAACGAGCTCTTAAAAGTCGAAATATCTCAAACGGGAAGGAAACGACGGTTAGTTTTCGAAAAATCGACGAAATCATCGAGATTTGCGAGCTGTTCCGGTTGTTTCGACGCTGAAACTGGCGTGTGTTACATTCTGTACGTTAAATAGAGTAAAACGAGCGCTAAAACGTGAACTATCTCCAACGGGAAGGAAACGACGGTTAGTTTTCGTCAAAATCGACGAAATCATCGAGATTTGCGAGCTGTTCCGCTTGTTTTGTGGATGAAACTGGCGTGTATTACATTCTGCACGTTAAATGGAGTAAAACGAGCGCTTAAACGTCGAAATTTCTCAAACGGGAAGGTAATGACGGTTAGTCTTCGTCAAAATCGGCGAAATCATCGAGATTTGCGAGCTGTTCCGCTAGTTTCGAGGAAGAAAATGGCGTGTACTACATTCTGCACGTTAAATGGAGTAAAACGAGCTCTTAAAAGTCGAAATATCTCAAACGGGAAGGAAATGACGGTTAGTTTTCGTCAAAATCGACGAAATCATCGAGATTTGCGAGCTGTTCCGCTTGTTTCGTGGATGAAACTGGCGTGTATTACATTCTGCACGTTAAATGGAGTCAAACGAGCTCTTAAACGTCGAAATTTCTCAAACGGGAAGGTAATGACGGTTAGTTTTCGTCAAAATCGGCGAAATCATCGAGATTTGCGAGCTGTTCCGCTAGTTTCGAGGAAGAAAATGGCGTGTACTACATTCTGCACGTTAAATGGAGTAAAACGAGCTCTTAAAAGTCGAAATATCTCAAACGGGAAGGAAACGACGGTTAGTTTTCGAAAAATCGACGAAATCATCGAGATTTGCGAGCTGTTCCGGTTGTTTCGACGCTGAAACTGGCGTGTGTTACATTCTGTACGTTAAATAGAGTAAAACGAGCGCTAAAACGTGAACTATCTCCAACGGGAAGGAAACGACGGTTAGTTTTCGTCAAAATCGACGAAATCATCGAGATTTGCGAGCTGTTCCGCTTGTTTTGTGGATGAAACTGGCGTGTATTACATTCTGCACGTTAAATGGAGTAAAACGAGCGCTTAAACGTCGAAATTTCTCAAACGGGAAGGTAATGACGGTTAGTCTTCGTCAAAATCGGCGAAATCATCGAGATTTGCGAGCTGTTCCGCTAGTTTCGAGGAAGAAAATGGCGTGTACTACATTCTGCACGTTAAATGGAGTAAAACGAGCTCTTAAAAGTCGAAATATCTCAAACGGGAAGGAAATGACGGTTAGTTTTCGTCAAAATCGACGAAATCATCGAGATTTGCGAGCTGTTCCGCTTGTTTCGTGGATGAAACTGGCGTGTATTACATTCTGCACGTTAAATGGTGTAAAACGAGCGCTAAAACGTGAAATATCTCAAACGAGAAGGAAACGACGGTTAGTTTTCGTCAAAATCGACGAAGTCATCGAGATTTGCGAGCTGTTCCGCTTGTTTCGACGCTGAAACTGGCGTGTATTACATTGTGCACGTTAAATGGAGTAAAACGAGCGCTTAAACGTCGAAATATCTCAAACGGGAAGGAAATGACGGTTAGTTTTCATCAAAATCGACGAAATCATCGAGATTTGCGAGCTCTTCCGCTTGTTTCGACGGTTAAACGGTTGTTTATTACATTCTGCACGTAAAAAGGAGTAAAAAGAGCGCTTAAACGTCGAAATATCTCAAACGGGAAGGAAATGACGGTCAGTTTTCTTCAAAATCGACGAAATCATCGAGATTTGCGAGCTGTTCCGCTTGTTTCGACGGTTAAACGGTTGTTTATTACATTCTGCACGTAAAAAGGAGTAAAAGGAGCGCTTAAACGTCGAAATATCTCAAACGGGAAGGAAATGACGGTCAGTTTTCATCAAAATCGACGAAATCATCGAGATTTGCGAGCTGTTCCGCTTGTTTCGACGGTTAAACGGTTGTTTATTACATTCTGCACGTTGTCACGTCCCGCGCTCCGCACGTGCCGTAACGAAGATACAAAATTACTATACGCAAATCAGCGCGAGAAAAATTTGTATACACCAAGGAACACACGCTACTACAAAACAAAATAAAAAATTAACAAATGAGGGCGACAAATAAATCCAACTATCAGTATAAAATAAAGTAAATAAAATCAATTAATAAACTGGACTAGATACGAACCAATCAAATAAACCAAGAATAAGAAGGATTATATATGACAAATTTGCAAAATAAAGGAAAAGGAGCAACAAGAAGATATACTACAATCAATCAACGAAGACGGAATATGTAAAATACAAAAGATAGAATTTAAATCAGTAAATAAAATTAATTAATGAATTAAACGAGTCGCGAACCAAACGAGTAAATCAAGAAATAAGAATAACTACAAAAGGAAATAATTGAAACACCAGGAATATATGTGTATATAAATATATTTTATTCAATCAACGCAGCAACAACTTGGAGAGTTACATATAAATATAAACATATATGCCAAACATGTAATAACCCAGAAAATATTAGAAACAATACTTCCAATACTATACTAATAATACAAATCCAACATTACCAAACTATAAATATATGAGTATATAAAATCAATGAACTTATAGTCTAACGAATACATAAAACATACAATATTGCATTATTAAAGAAATAGAGGTTACATCGTCAGAAATATATATATATGTGTGCGCACTCTACATTATTAAATTAAAATTATTAATTTAAGATACATACTTAAAACTAGCCAACATTCGGGTAAAATAATTATAAATGAGAACTACATTACGTAACATGCATGTCTATATATATAAATATATAAATATATAATCTACACTCTAAACCAAACTACTACTAATAATCTAAATGAATATAAAAGAAATAGAACACACAACGCAACACTAGGGACTAAGTAACAACCTATCGACAGGCTAAAACGTTCAAAAATAATTAACACCGCCTCGACTGGGAGAAATGCGTACAGCATAAATATGTAAACCATATCAAACACATAATAATCTGGTAAACGATAGAAATAAAACTCTCAATACTACGTTGTCACATTACAAAACATATATGTATATATGAAAACAAATAATTGACATATAACCTCAAATACACAATTAAAGAATTTATATGAAAAGTCACACTATCAGAAATATATACATATATACTTATATGTGTGTATGCGTGTTCTATTCTACTAAATCAAAATTAACAATCTAGTAAACATAAAATAAACAATTAACATTTCACTTCGTATGAAACTACACCACTACAAGAAAGATGTATATGCATATATATATATATATATATACGTTTGTGTGTGTTTTATATTATTGAACACTATAAAATAAACTACTTAGCACAATAAATAACACTGTCGAAAAAATTACAAAACATTAGTCACTAAAATACATAATCAAAACTCGTGATCATTCTATTAAAGAATTACATATGAAAACTATACTACGAAACATGCATATATATATATATATATATATATATATATAATCTAGATTTTAAACCAAGCTATTAATAATCTAAATGAATATAAAAGATATAGAACATACACATAGCACTATTGAAACTAACTAACTACTTGTTAGCAAATCAAGCGATTAAAAATAATTAACACCGCCTCGACTGGGAGAATTGCGTACAGCATAAATATGTAAACCATATCGAACACATAATAATCTGGTAAACGATAGAAATAAAACTCTCAATACTACGTTGTCACATTACAAAACATATATGTATATATGAAAACAAATAATTGACATATAACCTCAAATACACAATTAAAGAATTTATATGAAAAGTCACACTATCAGAAATATATACATATATACTTATATGCGCGTGTGTGTATGCGTGTTCTATTCTACTAAATCAAAATTAACAATCTAGTAAACACGAAATAAACAATTAACATTTCACTTCGTATGAAACTACACCACTACAAGAAACATGTATATGCATATATATATATATATATATACGTTTGTGTGTGTTTTATATTATTGAACACTATAAAATAAACTACTTAGCACAATAAATAGCACTATCGAAAAAATTACAAAACATTAGTCACATTAAAATGACACACAATATAAATATATATATATATATATATATTCACATGAACAATACTATTGTCATTTTAACAATAATAATAACAATAAATATATAGTCTAATTGCGGTAGAATAAGGGAAAACGAGCGACAGACAGAAAAATCAGTTCGATAAAACTAAAGACCCGCCACTGTAACCTCACTGATGACATTTGCGAGCAGCCATGTTAGATTTATACGCGCACGTCGGAACACACGCAATAATTATACACATTAGATAAATACAAAATACAATATTTCTCAATTCAACTATACGTCAAAACGCCGAAACAAGATTTACACATAATCGATAAATGGATCCGAGATCAATAGAAGTCACTGTATGCGAGGGACATTCGCGGGCGGCCATTTTGAAACACGCGTGGACTGATTCGTACGTGTTACAAAAAATAATAATAATAAAATTATACTTTCGATAGAAAAAAAGAAAAGAAAAGGAAAAGGAAAGAACAGCGAAAATAAATATTTAATGCAAAATGGAACGTCGTGCCGAGGTAGCAATAAATAAAGACACGGGACAGGAAGGCCGGGGATTGGTGGAAATCAGCCGCGAGAAATGAATCATAAAACACATTGTTAACAATTTTATTATGCGAAAATTACTTTGTATAAAAAATATATATATATATAATCGAGTAAAAAGAAAATATAAAACTAAACAAATATATTTAAAATGTATAAATAAATAAATATATATATATATATATAACTAACATATGAACGGGGTATATCCAAAGCGGCAAAATCGAAATCAAGAAACTTCAGGATGGAACTGCCAACGCGTCATGCGCTGAATACATCGTTCGGAATCACACACGGTTCTTCGGAATCCCACTTTCTCTTGCGCTGAAACAACGAAAATAGGAAAAGAGATCAAAACCACGAAAACAGCAAAAATCGAAAATCAAATTAAATCCCGGAAGCAACCATAACATGGAAATATTCTTCAAAACCAAACTCACGGAAGATAAATCAGAAGAAATCCTTATTGCAGGAGAGTGGCGGATCGCGCGTGTTGCCGGAGCAAGTGTCGATATAATAATGAGACTCTAGCCACCGGCCCTTCCACGCGCCGAAGAACAAAAATTATTCCCACAGTAATAACATAAAAATTCTCGAGAAAAAGACTAGACCAGCATGGAAGGCTCCGAGCCTCCTAGACGCTACCTCAGCAGAAAATAGAACCGATGGGAACTAAGTCGAAATACAGATTTTTGCATTTTCTCACGTACCCGCGATGGGAATCTGGAAGTTAAAAGACAAGATAACGAAGCAAAGGAGACATCAACGATTACAGAATTTGCATTCTCTCACGTACGAGTTCGGGAACCCCAAACTGCAGCATCCCGATTCCCACGGAAGCGAACCACCAGTTGACCGCCACCCTGTGGGGGATGTTATTATAAATAAACGCAGCAACACAGAACATCGTCCATTATTCTGTCGCGAATTATACGTTACGTTTCAGTCCATTTTTTTGTCGCTAATTGTACGTTACGTTTCGGCTTGTTATTTTGTTGTCAATATATTGTCGTCTATCGCGCATTGCACCTCGACGGTCTCTTATTAATTGCTCAGTTTAAGTCACAATTAAATTAGAAATCTTTCTAAGTGTTCATTCCATTGGCGAGATTTAAAACATCTTTATAAATAAATATATTTATATCCGCGACGTTAATCCGAATAAATAAGCCGCAAGCTTATTCCGAGTGTATTTCTAATCAAAAATAAATAAACTAAAGTTTTAATAATAATTATACCTGAGTCGAATAATTAAACCAAATAAAAAAAAATTCACCGACGACTATTACGAGGCGATGGCCCCTGACGGAACAAGGCAAGAGTCTCAATTTTATAAAATTTCCTTCTTCTCTAGTAATTTCGCCACATCCAGGAACCGAATCCGATTTACTTATCATCAATTAATACATTCAATTTCGTTTCAATTTTGAGAATAAACAAAGGGTCATTCGCTGCGTAGGCTTGCGAAAACGGTGTCTTCAATTATTGAAACACTCATTGATCTTCGCATTCCTCCTCCCACTGTTGGCAAAACATTGCCCGTCTTTGGGCAAGGCTTGCGAAATCACACGAGTCTTACGCAGAGAAGACTATCATCATTAGATCTAATTAACCGATATTTTCATTCTTGCCATCGTTGTATACGATTATAAAACAGAATAATTCCCTTCTGAATCTTAACCGAAGGATCATTCGCTGTGTTGGGTTGTGGATAACGGTGTTTCGACTATCGAACCATCTATTGATCTTCGCATTCCTCCTCCCACTGTTGGCAAAATACTGCCCATCTTTGGGCAAGGCTTGCGAAATCACACGAACCTCACACAGAGAGGATCATTGAAATCATTTTCTCGTGATCACTCAATTCGGAAGGCAAGGAAATCGAAACGGTAAAAAATCACCCTAACAAATGAACTAAAGTCCAGTTCAATGATAGATCCATTGGCGAAATTAAGAGAGGAGGAGAAGGAAACGTAAAGATAAAATTTGCATCAAACGAAGGAAATTCAAAATCTTAACCAATCCATTAACGCGAACACTCTTGTTTTACCGTCCCTAAAACGCTATATATACATATATATCAACTTGAATAATTCCACATTCAAATTTAAATAAATTCTATACAACGAAATTGAACCGAATTCTCAAACAATTCATACATATATATATATATAATTTTAAATAATTCTATACTGAAGTTTAGATAAATTCCGTGCGACCAAATCGAATACTTATTTTTATTCAACTTTAATCCTCTCCCGTGCGAGTATCCCTGCACATAGCAGGTTAGCCGAAAAACGTGGAAATTATTTTATCAGTAGCCTAACACTAGTCAACGCTATCCATAAGTAATTAATTTATCAATAGATTATTTCGAAAATAAGTACAAGGAAATTTTTCTATTCGAAACAGTCCTCAGACTGTTTCTGGTGGCAGCAACTACCGTGTGAGAAATATTTCTTATACAGCCAATTAAATTTAAATCTTTCCCTTCAGATTAAATTAAAATCAAAAGTTTGAATTGACTTTAAACGAGTACGTAACAATAAACTTTCAACTTAGAAATAGATTTTAATCGAAAACCTTGATTCAATATCTTAAATATAATTATATCGTGTAAATTTTCCCCTCCTGACGAAACTCAACTAAATCGAACTAAATTAAATTAAATTAAATTAAACAAAACAAAATAAATTAAAACAAACACAAAAAAAACTAATTAAAATTAAAACAATAAAAAAAAAAAAATCTTGCGAATTCAACGGTTTAAAATCAATTCAAACAAACAGGAACGTAACATTAGATAGTAATTATATTTTTGGTGGCAGCGGTGGGATACGCTCCACAGAGGATTAAAGTTGTTACATTTATCAATAAAATATATACCTAAGAAATAATGGCGACCGGACTAGAATCATTAGACGAAGACTTAGTCTTGACGTTATCGGAGAAACTCAAAGCATGGGATGCGAATTTTCGCGACATGAATACAAAACTCGTTGAACTACAAAACGGCGTGTATGAACTCAAAGCAAAGCAAGAATCTAATACACCCGCATCGTCGCCTACGACACAACAAGAGACGGCCCAGCCGAGTGGATTTACCCAGTCAATTAAAGTAAAAGACGCGGTCGTATCGGTGCCAGTGTTCGACGGCTATCGACCATCGGTATTTCAATTTTTAAGAGCTTGCGAGCGCGCGCGAAATATGATTCCTAGGTACCAAGAACCACAATTAGTAAAATTATTAACCAATAAACTCCGTGGACACGCGTTCCTCGCCATCGAAGATACGGAATTAAGGAGCCTAAACGATTTTGGAAATAAATTAAAGGACCTATTCGGCCCAAGGAAATCTCTTAATGAATATAGAGGGGAATTAGGAACGATATTTCAACGACCCGGGGAACACATATTAGATTATATGGACCGAGTTAGAAACCTTAGATTGGCAATAATGGACGGAGAAAAGGGCGACTACGGAATCATTTCCCCCGATATCCAAGAAACTATAGATTGGGAGGTAAGAGAAGCTTTTGTTAAAGGACTTCCGAACGAGGTGTATATGCGAGTAAAGCTAGCAGGATACCACACTTTAGAAGACGCATATCGTCAGGCCGTCCATGCAACACACGAATTGAAACAAATAACCGATAGAACGCGACCCACACGACCGACTCCCTCAAACTATTACAGACGCAATAACGTACGTCCTCCGAACGCTAACAACAATATCAGGAATAACCGCCAAGCAGTGAAAGCAACACGAGAATTAAAACAAGTGAACGATAGAATACGATACCAGCGTCCGACACCTCCGAATAATTATAACCGAAACAACGCTCATTCCCCATACAATAGTAATTACATCGGAAACAACCACAGGGATTGGAGATTTGTACCGCCGTCGCGGAAATATCTAAACAATCCGGGAATAGAGGAAGATGCCAGGAAAGGAGCAAGAGCAATAATCTGGGAAGAAAAATGCATAAGTAAATACCTCGACAGAGATCTAAGTCAAAAGAGGGATGACGATCATTTGAATCAATCAACTTTTCAACGCAAACACCATTCCGTTGCTGTGATAAGGGATAACGTCACTTTAAATAGTAACAGGACGCACGACACCACAGACAGGATCATCAGTGAGAAATTTTCCGAACTCCCAAACAAGATAAACAATACTAATGCCAAAGAACTTGCAGAAGAATCGGAAACTAGAAAACTGAACGACGAAACGATGGGCAACGATTATCCACTGCCTAATACCACGGAGATATTGGACCCGCTGGGAAGTGCGAAGTGCCTCTCCACGTTCGACTTGGCAAAGATACAAAAGCAAGGCTCCACGAATTTCGTGAATGTTTCAAACATAATAGAAAAAGAGATAGCGAGTGTATCTCACTCAAAAATTTTTATAAAACCATCAAAAAATAATTTAATCGGACTCAAAGCCAAGCCATTAAATTGCAAGGAAGATCAGACTACAGAGAATAAAAGTATACCTATCCCTATATCCGAAACAGAATCTATAAGCAGAAAGGTTTGTAATAAAAATTCAAAGAATAATTCTAAATCTACCGAAAATATTCCTAAACGTTCCGTACAAATAAATAATAATTTAATTATAATAAGCACTTCCAGTGAAACTATTCATCCTGAAAAGCTAGAGAAAAATCGACGTGTTGCGAATAAAGTAAATAAAGAAGAATGGATAACTAAGGAAAAGGATTCTAAACATTTTCAAGCCGAAAAAACGCAAGTTCAACGTGTTCAAGGAAATAAAAAGGGAGAAAATAGGGAATCACCAGTCAAGGATATATATAAAAATTCGAATAAGTACGCTAGCCATTGGATTATAATTGGATTAAAAATACTTCATTGGTTGTTACATCTAGCATTTGACGTAGATAACATGAGTACTAATCTTATGATTCCTCTTGGAAAATATAGATGGTATCACACTATACTATATCTAAAATATATTTGGGTTAATATATTATTATTTTGGGCATTTTCAAAAATTTGTATTTTAAATGCTATTGGCAAGCAATTGGATAATTGGATCGGTGTCAGTAAACTTGCGTGTTGGCGCAGAATAAAAACTAAAATGAAGAAAAGGAAGTGTGACACTGTTCGTCGAATAATACAGATAGTGGAAACCTAAAAAGGAAAAAGAAAATTATTAAGTGTGCTCCGATTATTGTTTGAATATAAAATGTGTTAATTCAATGAATAATTAAAATAGTGAAAGTGAAATTTACCTTGTGAACAAGTAATCATCATACAAGAAAGTGTACGTGCAAATATAGGTTATGGATCCCTGTTTGCGGAATACAATGTACGACAGCCAGCTGAAATAAATGAATGAATTAACTTCAAGTGTTTCAATGCAAAATACAATATTACTAAATGTTATAACAATATTGTGATCAAATCAGAAGGAAGAGTGACACTGTTCGTCGAATAATACAGATAGTGGAAACGTAAAAAGGAAAAAGAAAATTATTAAGTGTGCTCCGATTATTGCTTGAATATAAAATGTGTTAATTCAATGAATAATTAAAATAGTGAAAGTGAAAGTTACCTTATGAACAAGTAATCAACATGCAAGAAGGTGTACGTGCAAATATAGGTTGTGAATCCTTGTTTGTGGAACGTAATGTATGACAGATACCTAAAATAAGTGAATAAATTAGTTTCAATTGTTTCAGTGCAAAATACAAGGTTACTAAATGTCATAATTATATTGTGGTTAAAACAAAAGCAAGTGTGACTCTGTTCGTTGACTAATACAAATAGACGAAACCTAAAAGAAAAAGGAAGATTATTATGTGTATAAAACGTGTTAATTCCATGAATAATTAAAAGAGTGGAAGTGAAAATTACCTTGCGAACAAGTAATCGCTATACAAAAGGTTTACGTGCAAAATAGGTCATGGATCCCTGTTTGCGGAACACCATGTACGACAGCCAGCTGAAAGTAAATAAATGGATTAACTTCGATCGCCTTGATGCAAGATACAACACTACTAAACGTCATAGCAAGACTGTGAAAGCGTGACACTGTACATCGAATAACACAGATAGCAGGTAACCTGAAAAAAAAAAAAAAGGGGAGAAAGATTACTACAAGTGCTCCAATTATTGTTTGAATATGAAACGTGATAGTTCAACGAATATTTAAAACAGTGAAGGTGCAACTTACCTCATGAACAATCAAACACCATACAAAGAAGTGCACAAGCATGAATTTCACAAATTAGTAAGAAGAAATAAAATAGTTGATAAGTATAGAAAGTGGTTAGGAGGATAATTAAGATAGATTAATTGGAAGCTAGTAATAGATAGAACCGGAGTAAAAAGATAGTATATTGTATTAACTATTATATCTAACATGTAGAAGCATATTTTGTAATACACAATAGCGGTCGCTCACACAATATATCATACACATATTGAATTAATAAATTAAACAGTACCTTTATGATCGCAGACATAGGATGATTGAAGGCAACCATAGTAAGTATCCAAGGTAATACCGAAGAATCTGATGATGTTGTGAGAATGATCCAGGTAAGCAACGCAGCATCAAAAATCTAAAAAGGAAAATTTTTTTTTTTACAAACAATGTTAATCTAACAAATAAGACTTAATCGCTAATAAAGGAACTAATTCATATCAAACATAAAATAATAACAATAGCAAACATAAGCAATAATAAAATTAATAGGGAAATAAGAAAGGTTAATAAACACAGAAATAGGTTAGAAACTAATCACGATAGACTAACTAAATATTAACAAGTCATGACTGAACTTAGTACCAAGGAATAAAGTTATGTTACATGAAAGCGACTGGTAACACAATACACAAAATACTAACTAAATTAAACGAGACTTATATAAACGCAAGTCACGTATAACCAAAACAATAACCATTAAAATTCGATAACAATATAATCCATGTTATTACATTAAAGTAACACGCGGTATTTACACACACAATACCATGAAACACAAAACAACATTACAAAACACTACTAAATAAAATCATAACCAGTTATTTCAATAATACATTACTGTTGACATTAAAACAACACCATACCAGAGATACACGCGAGCGACCATGTTGGAAAATATCCGTCGCGCACACCACACACACACACACCTCGACACGAATAATAACCAATACAATGTAATATAGGATCATGATAGCTATGTTAGGTACTAATAAAAAAAAAAAGAGGAGAGTGAGAGAAGGGTAAAAAGAAAAAAAAAGAAATAATAAATAATAACTAACATAATCATAACATATTACATATATATTATATTATATACAGGGATACAATATTCATATAAAGGAACAGGTCCGAACGAAATATATAAAAAAAAAAAAGAGAAAATATATTAATTGTTTTTGTATGTATGTACAGAACGAGTGGCGAACTCATCAATTCTGACATAGAAAACCCAGACGGACCCGAGCTCGCATTCAATCTGGAGGTGACGAAGGAGGTTGAGTCCTGCCTCTGTGCTCGGTTGATACGCTCCGTTTACCATTTTTATAGCGGCTATCTTTGTCAAGATTGTTTCGACAACCTAGATCCAGACGAGCAGGACCTATGTGAAGAGCCGCCCACTCATTTCCTATGCGGAGTACCTGCAAGTATACAAATATCATACTGCAGCATGTGCGATGTAAGCCTGGCGAACCTACAACCCGCTATATCATGCCTCCAATGCATGATGGTCTACAATGATCTGACTCACCTTGAAAGAGAATTTTTAGTTCAAGGAATGATACTCCGCACCATCGAAATATAACGTACTTGTATATTTATGCTATCTACCTGTAAACAAACAACATTAATAATTATACATATAATTTTCATTCATGTTTACCAATATATATACACGCATGTTTTAAAGTAGATGATATTTGCAACACTCACTTCCATTGACAATGCAAGTGACTCATAAAATAAACTGTCATATTTATACACACATATATATATATACGAAACCAAGCTACATTTGTGACATTTATACCTATTGATAATATATACTTATATATATTTATAACGATAAAATAAATCCCATTTATATTACTCACCAAAACGTATGCATATATGTATATAGTTATAACTCAAGTAGCCTTCATAAAATTATCTTCACTGATAGCATATACATCAAACCTAAAATAAAACAAAGTTGTAATAAAGAAAAAAGGAAAGAAAATGGAGGAAAGGGAGAAGAGAAAATGTATAAATATAATTTCCTTTTCTATACACATATATATACATATTAAAAGGTTATTCTTATTTCTAATAAACTCAAGAGTAAGAAACAATTTAATAAATTGCTAATAGCAAGATGAATCACCTGGTCATCGTACTTACCCTCATCAAAATAACATGTGGCCTGGTTGGATACGACTGCAATGACAATCACCTCAACGTTACCACCATCTCTTTAAACTCCATCGGGGACTGCAGCATACAACCTGCAACGACAGAAACCCAAGATATTTATATTCAACTACTGCAACTCTCAGAATTCGAATTTACCAGTGTGAGGCAATGCAAGGTGCAAATAATTCGAATTATATATTACTGTGGCATGCACTCCCACACGTCGGCAGTGCATAATGGATTGGCCGAATACCTCCATGAAACAACTGCCCAACAATGTGCAAGGATGCACCAGGACGCCGGCAAGTTATCAGACGGCGGCAGCTGCCAGGGAACACAATATGTAGACCCATACGGGAGCTGGGAAAAGGTCGTTGTACAAGCCACAGTAAGGCGAAGAAACTGTTTAGACGCAAAGGACGGACACACTTATTGGCAACCACAACCACCCTCACCATGCAAATTTGATCAATACGACGTATTGTATGAGAGAATCGCCACAAAGATCCGGGAGAAAAGGACCAACGGGGAACCAGTGCAACCAGTTTACACACTAACAACACGGGAAGTAACATTCGCACTGACTAAAACTGGAGAACAACCAACGGCATCTGTATCCGCCTTGAGCGAATTCAGAGACGCCCTCAGTCAAATTTCCTCCGGAAATTTGAACTCCAAGGGCGGGGGTGTCACGTCCCGCGCTCCGCACGTGCCGTAACGAAGATACAAAATTACTATACGCAAATCAGCGCGAGAAAAATTTGTATACACCAAGGAACACACGCTACTACAAAACAAAATAAAAAATTAACAAATGAGGGCGACAAATAAATCCAACTATCAGTATAAAATAAAGTAAATAAAATCAATTAATAAACTGGACTAGATACGAACCAATCAAATAAACCAAGAATAAGAAGGATTATATATGACAAATTTGCAAAATAAAGGAAAAGGAGCAACAAGAAGATATACTACAATCAATCAACGAAGACGGAATATGTAAAATACAAAAGATAGAATTTAAATCAGTAAATAAAATTAATTAATGAATTAAACGAGTCGCGAACCAAACGAGTAAATCAAGAAATAAGAATAACTACAAAAGGAAATAATTGAAACACCAGGAATATATGTGTATATAAATATATTTTATTCAATCAACGCAGCAACAACTTGGAGAGTTACATATAAATATAAACATATATGCCAAACATGTAATAACCCAGAAAATATTAGAAACAATACTTCCAATACTATACTAATAATACAAATCCAACATTACCAAACTATAAATATATGAGTATATAAAATCAATGAACTTATAGTCTAACGAATACATAAAACATACAATATTGCATTATTAAAGAAATAGAGGTTACATCGTCAGAAATATATATATATGTGTGCGCACTCTACATTATTAAATTAAAATTATTAATTTAAGATACATACTTAAAACTAGCCAACATTCGGGTAAAATAATTATAAATGAGAACTACATTACGTAACATGCATGTCTATATATATAAATATATAAATATATAATCTACACTCTAAACCAAACTACTACTAATAATCTAAATGAATATAAAAGAAATAGAACACACAACGCAACACTAGGGACTAAGTAACAACCTATCGACAGGCTAAAACGTTCAAAAATAATTAACACCGCCTCGACTGGGAGAAATGCGTACAGCATAAATATGTAAACCATATCAAACACATAATAATCTGGTAAACGATAGAAATAAAACTCTCAATACTACGTTGTCACATTACAAAACATATATGTATATATGAAAACAAATAATTGACATATAACCTCAAATACACAATTAAAGAATTTATATGAAAAGTCACACTATCAGAAATATATACATATATACTTATATGTGTGTATGCGTGTTCTATTCTACTAAATCAAAATTAACAATCTAGTAAACATAAAATAAACAATTAACATTTCACTTCGTATGAAACTACACCACTACAAGAAAGATGTATATGCATATATATATATATATATATATATACGTTTGTGTGTGTTTTATATTATTGAACACTATAAAATAAACTACTTAGCACAATAAATAACACTGTCGAAAAAATTACAAAACATTAGTCACTAAAATACATAATCAAAACTCGTGATCATTCTATTAAAGAATTACATATGAAAACTATACTACGAAACATGCATATATATATATATATATATATATATATATATATATATATATATATAATCTAGATTTTAAACCAAGCTATTAATAATCTAAATGAATATAAAAGATATAGAACATACACATAGCACTATTGAAACTAACTAACTACTTGTTAGCAAATCAAGCGATTAAAAATAATTAACACCGCCTCGACTGGGAGAATTGCGTACAGCATAAATATGTAAACCATATCGAACACATAATAATCTGGTAAACGATAGAAATAAAACTCTCAATACTACGTTGTCACATTACAAAACATATATGTATATATGAAAACAAATAATTGACATATAACCTCAAATACACAATTAAAGAATTTATATGAAAAGTCACACTATCAGAAATATATACATATATACTTATATGCGCGTGTGTGTATGCGTGTTCTATTCTACTAAATCAAAATTAACAATCTAGTAAACACGAAATAAACAATTAACATTTCACTTCGTATGAAACTACACCACTACAAGAAACATGTATATGCATATATATATATATATATATACGTTTGTGTGTGTTTTATATTATTGAACACTATAAAATAAACTACTTAGCACAATAAATAGCACTATCGAAAAAATTACAAAACATTAGTCACATTAAAATGACACACAATATAAATATATATATATATATATATTCACATGAACAATACTATTGTCATTTTAACAATAATAATAACAATAAATATATAGTCTAATTGCGGTAGAATAAGGGAAAACGAGCGACAGACAGAAAAATCAGTTCGATAAAACTAAAGACCCGCCACTGTAACCTCACTGATGACATTTGCGAGCAGCCATGTTAGATTTATACGCGCACGTCGGAACACACGCAATAATTATACACATTAGATAAATACAAAATACAATATTTCTCAATTCAACTATACGTCAAAACGCCGAAACAAGATTTACACATAATCGATAAATGGATCCGAGATCAATAGAAGTCACTGTATGCGAGGGACATTCGCGGGCGGCCATTTTGAAACACGCGTGGACTGATTCGTACGTGTTACAAAAAATAATAATAATAAAATTATACTTTCGATAGAAAAAAAGAAAAGAAAAGGAAAAGGAAAGAACAGCGAAAATAAATATTTAATGCAAAATGGAACGTCGTGCCGAGGTAGCAATAAATAAAGACACGGGACAGGAAGGCCGGGGATTGGTGGAAATCAGCCGCGAGAAATGAATCATAAAACACATTGTTAACAATTTTATTATGCGAAAATTACTTTGTATAAAAAATATATATATATATAATCGAGTAAAAAGAAAATATAAAACTAAACAAATATATTTAAAATGTATAAATAAATAAATATATATATATATATATAACTAACATATGAACGGGGTATATCCAAAGCGGCAAAATCGAAATCAAGAAACTTCAGGATGGAACTGCCAACGCGTCATGCGCTGAATACATCGTTCGGAATCACACACGGTTCTTCGGAATCCCACTTTCTCTTGCGCTGAAACAACGAAAATAGGAAAAGAGATCAAAACCACGAAAACAGCAAAAATCGAAAATCAAATTAAATCCCGGAAGCAACCATAACATGGAAATATTCTTCAAAACCAAACTCACGGAAGATAAATCAGAAGAAATCCTTATTGCAGGAGAGTGGCGGATCGCGCGTGTTGCCGGAGCAAGTGTCGATATAATAATGAGACTCTAGCCACCGGCCCTTCCACGCGCCGAAGAACAAAAATTATTCCCACAGTAATAACATAAAAATTCTCGAGAAAAAGACTAGACCAGCATGGAAGGCTCCGAGCCTCCTAGACGCTACCTCAGCAGAAAATAGAACCGATGGGAACTAAGTCGAAATACAGATTTTTGCATTTTCTCACGTACCCGCGATGGGAATCTGGAAGTTAAAAGACAAGATAACGAAGCAAAGGAGACATCAACGATTACAGAATTTGCATTCTCTCACGTACGAGTTCGGGAACCCCAAACTGCAGCATCCCGATTCCCACGGAAGCGAACCACCAGTTGACCGCCACCCTGTGGGGGATGTTATTATAAATAAACGCAGCAACACAGAACATCGTCCATTATTCTGTCGCGAATTATACGTTACGTTTCAGTCCATTATTTTGTCGCTAATTGTACGTTACGTTTCGGCTTGTTATTTGTTGTCAATATATTGTCGTCTATCGCGCATTGCACCTCGACGGTCTCTTATTAATTGCTCAGTTTAAGTCACAATTAAATTAGAAATCTTTCTAAGTGTTCATTCCATTGGCGAGATTTAAAACATCTTTATAAATAAATATATTTATATCCGCGACGTTAATCCGAATAAATAAGCCGCAAGCTTATTCCGAGTGTATTTCTAATCAAAAATAAATAAACTAAAGTTTTAATAATAATTATACCTGAGTCGAATAATTAAACCAAATAAAAAAAAATTCACCGACGACTATTACGAGGCGATGGCCCCTGACGGAACAAGGCAAGAGTCTCAATTTTATAAAATTTCCTTCTTCTCTAGTAATTTCGCCACATCCAGGAACCGAATCCGATTTACTTATCATCAATTAATACATTCAATTTCGTTTCAATTTTGAGAATAAACAAAGGGTCATTCGCTGCGTAGGCTTGCGAAAACGGTGTCTTCAATTATTGAAACACTCATTGATCTTCGCATTCCTCCTCCCACTGTTGGCAAAACATTGCCCGTCTTTGGGCAAGGCTTGCGAAATCACACGAGTCTTACGCAGAGAAGACTATCATCATTAGATCTAATTAACCGATATTTTCATTCTTGCCATCGTTGTATACGATTATAAAACAGAATAATTCCCTTCTGAATCTTAACCGAAGGATCATTCGCTGTGTTGGGTTGTGGATAACGGTGTTTCGACTATCGAACCATCTATTGATCTTCGCATTCCTCCTCCCACTGTTGGCAAAATACTGCCCATCTTTGGGCAAGGCTTGCGAAATCACACGAACCTCACACAGAGAGGATCATTGAAATCATTTTCTCGTGATCACTCAATTCGGAAGGCAAGGAAATCGAAACGGTAAAAAATCACCCTAACAAATGAACTAAAGTCCAGTTCAATGATAGATCCATTGGCGAAATTAAGAGAGGAGGAGAAGGAAACGTAAAGATAAAATTTGCATCAAACGAAGGAAATTCAAAATCTTAACCAATCCATTAACGCGAACACTCTTGTTTTACCGTCCCTAAAACGCTATATATACATATATATCAACTTGAATAATTCCACATTCAAATTTAAATAAATTCTATACAACGAAATTGAACCGAATTCTCAAACAATTCATACATATATATATATATAATTTTAAATAATTCTATACTGAAGTTTAGATAAATTCCGTGCGACCAAATCGAATACTTATTTTTATTCAACTTTAATCCTCTCCCGTGCGAGTATCCCTGCACATAGCAGGTTAGCCGAAAAACGTGGAAATTATTTTATCAGTAGCCTAACACTAGTCAACGCTATCCATAAGTAATTAATTTATCAATAGATTATTTCGAAAATAAGTACAAGGAAATTTTTCTATTCGAAACAGTCCTCAGACTGTTTCTGGTGGCAGCAACTACCGTGTGAGAAATATTTCTTATACAGCCAATTAAATTTAAATCTTTCCCTTCAGATTAAATTAAAATCAAAAGTTTGAATTGACTTTAAACGAGTACGTAACAATAAACTTTCAACTTAGAAATAGATTTTAATCGAAAACCTTGATTCAATATCTTAAATATAATTATATCGTGTAAATTTTCCCCTCCTGACGAAACTCAACTAAATCGAACTAAATTAAATTAAATTAAATTAAACAAAACAAAATAAATTAAAACAAACACAAAAAAAAACTAATTAAAATTAAAACAATAAAAAAAAAAAAAAATCTTGCGAATTCAACGGTTTAAAATCAATTCAAACAAACAGGAACGTAACAACGTAAAAAGGAGTAAAAGGAGCGCTTAAACGTCGAAATATCTCAAACGGGAAGGAAATGACGGTCACTTTTCATCAAAATCGACGAAATCATCGAGATTTGCGAGCTGTTCCGCTTGTCTCGACGGTTAAACGGTTGTTTATTACATTCTGCACGTAAAAAGGAGTAAAAGGAGCGCTTAAACGTCGAAATATCTCAAACGGGAAGGAAATGACGGTCAGTTTTCATCAAAATCGACGAAATCATCGAGATTTGCGAGCTGTTCCGCTTGTTTCGACGGTTAAACGGTTGTTTATTACATTCTGCACGTAAAAAGGAGTAAAAGGAGCGCTTAAACGTCGAAATATCTCAAACGGGAAGGAAATGACGGTCAGTTATTCATCAAAATCGACGAAATCATCGAGATTTGCGAGCTGTTCCGCTTGTTTCGACGGTTAAACCGTTGTTTATTACATTCTGCACGTAAAAAGGAGTAAAAGGAGCGCTTAAACGTCGAAATATCTTAAACGGGAAGGAAATGACGGTCAATTTTCATCAAAATCGACGAAATCATCTAGATTTGCGAGCTGTTCCGCTTGTCTCGACGGTTAAACGGTTGTTTATTACATTCTGCACGTAAAAAGGAGTAAAAAGAGCGCTTAAACGTCGAAATATCTCAAACGGGAAGGAAATGACGGTCAGTTTTCATCAAAATCGACGAAATCATCGAGATTTGCGAGCTGTTCCGCTTGTTTCGACGGTTAAACCGTTGTTTATTACATTCTGCACGTAAAAAGGAGTAAAAGGAGCGCTTAAACGTCGAAATATCTCAAACGGGAAGGAAATGACGGTCAGTTTTCATCAAAATCGACGAAATCATCGAGATTTGCGAGCTGTTCCGCTTGTCTCGACGGTTAAACGGTTGTTTATTACATTCTGCACGTAAAAAGGAGTAAAAAGTGCGCTTAAACGTCGAAATATCTCAAACGGGAAGGAAATGACGGTCAGTTTTCATCAAAATCGACGAAATCATCGAGATTTGCGAGCTGTTCCGCTTGTCTCGACGGTTAAACGGTTGTTTATTACATTCTGCACGTAAAAAGGAGTAAAAGGAGCGCTTAAACGTCGAAATATCTCAAACGGGAAGGAAATGACGGACAGTTTTCATCAAAATCGACGAAATCATCGAGATTTGCGAGCTGTTCCGCTTGTTTCGACGGTTAAACGGTTGTTTATTACATTCTGCACGTAAAAAGGAGTAAAAGGAGCGCTTAAACGTCGAAATATCTCAAACGGGAAGGAAATGACGGTCAGTTTTCATCAAAATCGACGAAATCATCGAGATTTGCGAGCTGTTCCGCTTGTTTCGACGGTTAAACCGTTGTTTATTACATTCTGCACGTAAAAAGGAGTAAAAGGAGCGCTTAAACGTCGAAATATCTCAAACGGGAAGGAAATGACGGTCAGTTTTCATCAAAATCGACGAAATCATCGAGATTTGCGAGCTGTTCCGCTTGTTTCGACGGTTAAACGGCTGTTTATTACATTCTGCACGTAAAAAGGAGTAAAAGGAGCGCTTAAACGTCGAAATATCTCAAACGGGAAGGAAATGACGGTCAGTTTTCATCAAAATCGACGAAATCATCGAGATTTGCGAGATGTTCCACTTGTTTCGACGGTTAAACGGTTGTTTATTACATTCTGCACGTAAAAAGGAGTAAAAGGAGCGCTTAAACGTCGAAATATCTCAAACGGGAAGGAAATGACGGACAGTTTTCATCAAAATCGACGAAATCCTCGAGATTTGCGAGCTGTTCCGCTTGTTTCGACGGTTAAACGGTTGTTTATTACATTCTGCACGTAAAAAGGAGTAAAAGGAGCGCTTAAACGTCGAAATATCTCAAACGGGAAGGAAATGACGGTCAGTTTTCTTCAAAATCGACGAAATCATCGAGATTTGCGAGCTGTTCCGCTTGTTTCGACGGTTAAACGGTTGTTTATTACATTCTGCACGTAAAAAGGAGTAAAAAGAGCGCTTAAACGTCGAAATGTCTCAAACGGGATGGAAATGACGGTCAGTTTTCATCAAAATCGACGAAATCATCGAGATTTGCGAGCTGTTCCGCTTGTTTCGACGGTTAAACGGTTGTTTATTACATTCTGCACGTAAAAAGGAGTAAAAGGAGCGCTTAAACGTCGAAATATCTCAAACGGGAAGGAAATGACGGTCAGTTTTCATCAAAATCGACGAAATCATCGAGATTTGCGAGCTGTTCCGCTTGTTTCGACGGTTAAACGGTTGTTTATTACATTCTGCACGTAAAAAGGAGTAAAAAGAGCGCTTAAACGTCGAAATATCTCAAACGGGAAGGAAATGACGGTCAGTTTTCTTCAAAATCGACGAAATCATCGAGATTTGCGAGCTGTTCCGCTTGTTTCGACGGTTAAACGGTTGTTTATTACATTCTGCACGTAAAAAGGAGTAAAAGGAGCGCTTAAACGTCGAAATATCTCAAACGGGAAGGAAATGACGGTCAGTTTTCATCAAAATCGACGAAATCATCGAGATTTGCGAGCTGTTCCGCTTGTTTCGACGGTTAAACGGTTGTTTATTACATTCTGCACGTAAAAAGGAGTAAAAGGAGCGCTTAAACGTCGAAATATCTCAAACGGGAAGGAAATGACGGTCAGTTTTCATCAAAATCGACGAAATCATCGAGATTTGCGAGCTGTTCCGCTTGTTTCGACGGTTAAACGGTTGTTTATTACATTCTGCACGTAAAAAGGAGTAAAAAGAGCGCTTAAATGTCGAAATGTCTCAAACGGGATGGTTTCATCAAAATCGACGAAATCATCGAGATTTGCGAGCTGTTCCGCTTGTTTCGACGGTTAAAACGGTTGTTTTATTACATTCCTGCACGTAAAAAGGAGTAAAAGGAGCGCCCTAAACGTCGAAATATCTCAAAACGGGAAGGAAATGACGAGTCAGTTTTTCATCAAAATCGACGAAATCATCGAGATTTGCGAGCTGTTTCCGCTTGTTTCGACGGTTAAACGGTTGTTTATTACATTCTGCACGTAAAAAAGGAGTAAAAGGAGCTCCTTAAAACGTCGAAAATATCTCAAACGGGAAGGAAATGACGGTCAGTTTTCATCAAAATCGACGAAATCATCGAGATTTGCGAGCTGTTCCGCTTGTTTCGGACGGTTTAAACGGTTGTTTATTACATTCTGCACGTAAAAAGGAGTAAAAAGAGCGCTTAAACGTCGAAATGTCTCAAACGGGAAGGAAATGACGGTCAGTTTTCATCAAAATCGACGAAATCATCGAGATTTGCGAGCTCTTCCGCTTGTTTCGACGGTTAAACGGTTGTTTATTACATTCTGCACGTAAAAAGGAGTAAAAAGAGCGCTTAAACGTCGAAATATCTCAAACGGGAAGGAAATGACGGTCAGTTTTCATCAAAATCGACGAAATCATCGAGATTTGCGAGCTGTTCCGCTTGTCTCGACGGTTAAACGGTTGTTTATTACATTCTGCACGTAAATAGGAGTAAAAGGAGCGCTTAAACGTCGAAATATCTCAAACGGGAAGGAAATGACGGTCAGTTTTCATCAAAATCGACGAAATCATCGAGATTTGCGAGCTGTTCCGCTTGTTTCGACGGTTAAACGGTTGTTTATTACATTCTGCACGTAAAAAGGAGTAAAAGGAGCGCTTAAACGTCGAAATATCTCAAACGGGAAGGAAATGACGGTCAGTTTTCATCAAAATCGACGAAATCATCGAGATTTGCGAGCTGTTCCGCTTGTTTCGACGGTTAAACGGTTGTTTATTACATTCTGCACGTAAAAAGGAGTAAAAAGAGCGCTTAAACGTCGAAATATCTCAAACGGGAAGGAAATGACGGTCAGTTTTCATCAAAATCGACGAAATCATCGAGATTTGCGAGCTGTTCCGCTTGTTTCGACGGTTAAACCGTTGTTTATTACATTCTGCACGTAAAAAGGAGTAAAAGGAGCGCTTAAACGTCGAAATATCTCAAACGGGAAGGAAATGACGGTCAGCTTTCATCAAAATCGACGAAATCGTCGAGATTTGCGAGCTGTTCCGCTTGTTTCGACGGTTAAACGGATGTTTATTACATTCTGCACGTAAAAAGGAGTAAAAGGAGCGCTTAATCGTCGAAATATCTCAAACGGGAAGGAAATGACGGTCAGTTTTCATCAAAATCGACGAAATCATCGAGATTTGCGAGCTGTTCCGCTTGTTTCGACGGTTAAACGGATGTTTATTACATTCTGCACGTAAAAAGGAGTAAAAGGAGCGCTTAAACGTCGAAATATCTCAAACGGGAAGGAAATGACGGTCAGTTTTCATCAAAATCGACGAAATCATCGAGATTTGCGAGCTGTTCCGCTTGTTTCGACGGTTTAAACGGTTGTTTATTACATTCTGCACGTAAAAAGGAGTAAAAGGATCTCTTAAACGTCGAAATATCTCAAACGGGAAGGAAATGACGGTCAGTTTTCATCAAAATCGACGAAATCATCGAGATTTGCGAGCTGTTCCGCTTGTTTCGACGGTTTTAAACGGTTGTTTATTACATTCTGCACGTAAAAAGGAGTAAAAAGAGCGCTTAAACGTCGAAATGTCTCAAACGGGAAGGAAATGACGGTCAGTTTTCATCAAAATCGACGAAATCATCGAGATTTGCGAGCTCTTCCGCTTGTTTCGACGGTTAAACGGTTGTTTATTACATTCTGCACGTAAAAAGGAGTAAAAAAGAGCGCTTAAACGTCGAAATGTCTCAAACGGGAAGGAAATGACGGTCAGTTTTCATCAAAATCGACGAAATCATCGAGATTTGCGAGCTCTTCCGCTTGTTTCGACGGTTTAAACGGTTGTTTATTACATTCTGCACGTAAAAAGGAGTAAAAAGAGCGCTTAAACGTCGAAATATCTCAAACGGGAAGGAAATGACGGTCAGTTTTCATCAAAATCGACGAAATCATCGAGATTTGCGAGCTGTTCCGCTTGTCTCGACGGTTTAAACGGTTGTTTATTACATTCTGCACGTAAAAAGGAGTAAAAGGAGCGCTTAAACGTCGAAATATCTCAAACGGGAAGGAAATGACGGTCAGTTTTCATCAAAAATCGACGAAATCATCGAGATTTGCGAGCTGTTCCGCTTGTTTCGACGGTTTAAACGGTTGTTTATTACATTCTGCACGTAAAAAGGAGTAAAAGGAGCGCTTAAACGTCGAAATATCTCAAACGGGAAGGAAATGACGGTCAGTTTTCATCAAAATCGACGAAATCATCGAGATTTGCGAGCTGTTCCGCTTGTTTCGACGGTTTAAACGGTTGTTTATTACATTCTGCACGTAAAAAGGAGTAAAAAGAGCGCTTAAACGTCGAAATATCTCAAACGGGAAGGAAATGACGGTCAGTTTTCATCAAAATCGACGAAATCATCGAGATTTGCGAGCTGTTCCGCTTGTTTCGACGGTTTAAACCGTTGTTTATTACATTCTGCACGTAAAAAGGAGTAAAAGGAGCGCTTTAAACGTCGAAATATCTCAAACGGGAAGGAAATGACGGTCAGCTTTCATCAAAATCGACGAAATCGTCGAGATTTGCGAGCTGTTCCGCTTGTTTCGACGGTTAAACGGATGTTTATTACATTCTGCACGTAAAAAGGAGTAAAAGGAGCGCTTAATCGTCGAAATATCTCAAACGGGAAGGAAATGACGGTCAGTTTTCATCAAAATCGACGAAATCATCGAGATTTGCGAGCTGTTTCCGCTTGTTTCGACGGTTTTAAACGGATGTTTATTACATTCTGCACGTAAAAAGGAGTAAAAGGAGCGCTTAAACGTCGAAATATCTCAAACGGGAAGGAAATGACGGTCAGTTTTCATCAAAATCGACGAAATCATCGAGATTTGCGAGCTGTTCCGCTTGTTTCGACGGTTAAACGGTTGTTTATTACATTCTGCACGTAAAAAGGAGTAAAAGGATCTCTTAAACGTCGAAATATCTCAAACGGGGAAGGAAATGACGGTCAGTTTTCATCAAAATCGACGAAATCATCGAGATTTGCGAGCTGTTCCGCTTGTTTCGACGGTTTAAACGGTTGTTTATTACATTCTGCACGTAAAAAGGAGTAAAAAGAGCGCTTAAACGTCGAAATGTCTCAAACGGGAAGGAAATGACGGTCAGTTTTCATCAAAATCGACGAAATCATCGAGATTTGCGAGCTCTTCCGCTTGTTTCGACGGTTTAAACGGTTGTTTATTACATTCTGCACGTAAAAAGGAGTAAAAAGAGCGCTTAAACGTCGAAATATCTCAAACGGGAAGGAAATGACGGTCAGTTTTCATCAAAATCGACGAAATCATCGAGATTTGCGAGCTGTTCCGCTTGTCTCGACGGTTTAAACGGTTGTTTATTACATTCTGCACGTAAAAAGGAGTAAAAGGAGCGCTTAAACGTCGAAATATCTCAAACGGGAAGGAAATGACGGTCAGTTTTCATCAAAATCGACGAAATCATCGAGATTTGCGAGCTGTTCCGCTTGTTTCGACGGTTAAACGGTTGTTTATTACATTCTGCACGTAAAAAGGAGTAAAAGGAGCGCTTAAACGTCGAAATATCTCAAACGGGAAGGAAATGACGGTCAGTTTTCATCAAAATCGACGAAATCATCGAGATTTGCGAGCTGTTCCGCTTGTTTCGACGGTTAAACCGTTGTTTATTACATTCTGCACGTAAAAAGGAGTAAAAGGAGCGCTTAAACGTCGAAATATCTCAAACGGGAAGGAAATGACGGTCAGTTTTCATCAAAATCGACGAAATCATCGAGATTTGCGAGCTGTTCCGCTTGTTTCGACGGTTTAAACGGTTGTTTATTACATTCTGCACGTAAAAAGGAGTAAAAAGGAGCGCTTAAACGTCGAAATATCTCAAACGGGAAGGAAATGACGGTCAGTTTTCATCAAAATCGACGAAATCATCGAGATTTGCGAGCTGTTCCGCCTGTTTCGACGGTTTTAAACGGTTGTTTATTACATTCTGCACGTAAAAAGGAGTAAAAAGGAGCGCTTAAACGTCGAAATATCTCAAACGGGAAGGAAATGACGGTCAGTTTTCATCAAAATCGACGAAATCATCGAGATTTGCGAGCTGTTCCGCTTGTTTCGACGGTTTAAACGGATGTTTATTACATTCTGCACGTAAAAAGGAGTAAAAGGAGCGCTTAAACGTCGAAATATATCAAACGGGAAGGAAATGACGGTCAGTTTTCATCAAAATCGACGAAATCATCGAGATTTGCGAGCTGTTCCGCTTGTTTCGACGGTTAAACGGTTGTGTATTACATTCTGCACGTAAAAAGGAGTAAAAGGAGCGCTTAAACGTCGAAATATCTCAAACGGGAAGGAAATGACGGTCAGTTTTCTTCAAAATCGACGAAATCATCGAGATTTGCGAGCTGTTCCGCTTGTTTCGACGGTTAAACGGTTGTTCATTACATTCTGCACGTAAAAAGGAGTAAAAGGAGCGCTTAAACGTCGAAATATCTCAAACGGGAAGGAAATGACGGTCAGTTATTCATCAAAATCGACGAAATCATCGAGATTTGCGAGCTGTTCCGCTTGTCTCGACGGTTAAACGGTTGTTTATTACATTCTGCACGTAAAAAGGAGTAAAAGAAGCGCTTAAACGTCGAAATATCTCAAACGGGAAGGAAATGACGGTCTGTTTTCATCAAAATCGACGAAATCATCGAGATTTGCGAGCTGTTCCGCTTGTTTCGACGGTTAAACCGTTGTTTATTACATTCTGCACGTAAAAAGGAGTAAAAGGAGCGCTTAAACGTCGAAATATCTCAAACGGGAAGGAAATGACGGTCAGTTTTCATCAAAATCGACGAAATCATCGAGATTTGCGAGCTGTTCCGCTTGTTTCGACGGTTAAACGGATGTTTATTACATTCTGCACGTAAAAAGGAGTAAATAGAGCGCTTAAACGTCGAAATATCACAAACGGGAAGGAAATGACGGTCAGTTATTCATCAAAATCGACGAAATCATCGAGATTTGCGAGCTGTTCCGCTTGTTTCGACGGTTAAACGGTTGTTTATTACATTCTGCACATAAGAAGGAGTAAAAGAAGCGCTTAAACGTCGAAATATCTCAAACGGGAAGGAAATGACGGTCTGTTTTCATCAAAATCGACGAAATCATCGAGATTTGCGAGCTGTTCCGCTTGTTTCGACGGTTAAACCGTTGTTTATTACATTCTGCACGTAAAAAGGAGTAAAAGGAGCGCTTAAACGTCGAAATATCTCAAACGGGAAGGAAATGACGGTCAGTTTTCATCAAAATCGACGAAATCATCGAGATTTGCGAGCTGTTCCGCTTGTTTCGACGGCTAAACGGTTGTTTATTACATTCTGCACGTAAAAAGGAGTAAAAGAAGCGCTTAAACGTCGAAATATCTCAAACGGAAAGGAAATGACGGTCAGTTTTCATCAAAATCGACGAAATCATCGAGATTTGCGAGCTGTTCCGCTTGTTTCGACGGTTTTAAACGGTTGTTTATTACATTCTGCACGTAAAAAGGAGTAAAAGGAGCGCTTAAACGTCGAAATATCTCAAACGGGAAGGAAATGACGGTCAGTTTTCATCAATATCGACGAAATCATCGAGATTTGCGAGCTGTTCCGCTTGTTTCGACGGTTAAACGGTTGTTTATTACATTCTGCACGTAAAAAGGAGTAAAAGGAGCGCTTAAACGTCGAAATATCTCAAACGGGAAGGAAATGACGGTCAGTTTTCTTCAAAATCGACGAAATCATCGAGATTTGCGAGCTGCTCCGCTTGTTTCGACGGTTAAACGGTTGTTTATTACATTCTGCACGTAAGAAGGAGTAAAAGGAGCGCCTAAACGTCGAAATATCTCAAACGGGAAGGAAATGACGGTCAGTTTTCATCAAAATCGACGAAATCATCGAGATTTGCGAGCTGTTCCGCTTGTTTCGACGGTTTAAACGGTTGTTTATTACATTCTGCACGTAAAAAGGAGTAAAAGGAGCGCTTAAACGTCGAAATATCTCAAACGGGAAGGAAAGGACGGTCAGTTTTCATCAAAATCGACGAAATCATCGAGATTTGCGAGCTGTTCCGCTTGTTTCGACGGTTAAACGGTTGTTTATAACATTCTGCACGTAAAAAGGAGTAAAAGGAGCGCTTAAACGTCGAAATATCTCAAACGGGAAGGAAATGACGGTCAGTTTTCATCAAAATCGACGAAATCATCGAGATTTGCGAGCTGTTCCGCTTGTTTCGACGGTTAAACCGTTGTTTATTACATTCTGCACGTAAAAAGGAGTAAAAGGAGCGCTTAAACGTCGAAATATCTCAAACGGGAAGGAAATGACGGTCAGTTTTCATCAAAATCGACGAAATCATCGAGATTTGCGAGCTGTTCCGCTTGTTTCGACGGTTAAACGGATGTTTATTACATTCTGCACGTAAAAAGGAGTAAAAGGAGCGCTTAAACGTCGAAATATCTCAAACGGGAAGGAAATGACGGTCAGTTTTCATCAAAATCGACGAAATCATCGAGATTTGCGAGCTGTTCCGCTTGTTTCGACGGTTAAACCGTTGTTTATTACATTCTGCACGTAAAAAGGAGTAAAAGGAGCGCTTAAACGTCGAAATATCTCAAACGGGAAGGAAATGACGGTCAGTTTTCATCAAAATCGACGAAATCATCGAGATTTGCGAGCTGTTCCGCTTGTTTCGACGGTTAAACGGATGTTTATTACATTCTGCACGTAAAAAGGAGTAAATAGAGCGCTTAAACGTCGAAATATCACAAACGGGAAGGAAATGACGGTCAGTTATTCATCAAAATCGACGAAATCATCGAGATTTGCGAGCTGTTCCGCTTGTTTGTTTCGACGGTTAAACGGTTGTTTATTACATTCTGCACGTAAAAAGGAGTAAAAGAAGCGCTTAAACGTCGAAATATCTCAAACGGGAAGGAAATGACGGTCAGTTTTCATCAAAATCGACGAAATCATCGAGATTTGCGAGCTCTTCCGCTTGTTTCGACGGTTAAACCGTTGTTTATTACATTCTGCACGTAAAAAGGAGTAAAAGGATCGCTTAAACGTCGAAATATCTCAAACGGGAAGGAAATGACGGTCAGTTTTCATCAAAATCGACGAAATCCTCGAGATTTGCGAGCTGTTCCGCTTGTTTCGACGGTTAAACGGTTGTTTATTACATTCTGCACGTAAAAAGGAGTAAAAGGAGCGCTTAAACGTCGAAATATCTCAAACGGGAAGGAAATGACGGTCAGTTTTCATCAAAATCGACGAAATCATCGAGATTTGCGAGCTGTTCCGCTTGTTTCGACGGTTAAACGGTTGTTTATTACATTCTGCACGTAAAAAGGAGTAAAAGGAGCGCTTAAACGTCGAAATATCTCAAACTGGAAGGAAATGACGGTCAGTTTTCATCAAAATCGACGAAATCATCGAGATTTGCGAGCTGTTCCGCTTGTTTCGACGGTTAAACCGTTGTTTATTACATTCTGCACGTAAAAAGGAGTAAAAGGATCGCTTAAACGTCGAAATATCTCAAACGGGAAGGAAATGACGGTCAGTTTTCATCAAAATCGACGAAATCATCGAGATTTGCGAGCTGTTCCGCTTGTCTCGACGGTTAAACGGATGTTTATTACATTCTGCACGTAAAAAGGAGTAAAAAGAGCGCTTAAACGTCGAAATATCTCAAACGGGAAGGAAATGACGGTCAGTTTTCATCAAAATCGACGAAATCATCGAGATTTGCGAGCTCTTCCGCTTGTTTCGACGGTTAAACCGTTGTTTATTACATTCTGCACGTAAAAAGGAGTAAAAGGAGCGCTTAAACGTCGAAATATCTCAAACGGGAAGGAAATGACGGTCAGTTTTCATCAAAATCGACGAAATCATCGAGATTTGCGAGCTGTTCCGCTTGTTTCGACGGTTAAACGGTTGTTTATTACATTCTGCACGTAAAAAGGAGTAAAAGGAGCGCTTAAACGTCGAAATACCTCAAACGGGAAGGAAATGACGGTCAGTTTTCATCAAAATCGACGAAATCATCGAGATTTGCGAGCTGTTCCGCTTGTTTCTACGGTTAAACGGTTGTTTATTACATTCTGCACGTAAAAAGGAGTAAAAGGAGCGCTTAAACGTCGAAATATCTCAAACGGGAACGAAATGACGGTCAGTTTTCATCAAAATCGACGAAATCATCGAGATTTGCGAGCTGTTCCGCTTGTTTCTACGGTTAAACGGTTGTTTATTACATTCTGCACGTAAAAAGGAGTAAAAGAAGCGCTTAAACGTCGAAATATCTCAAACGGGAAGGAAATGACGGTCAGTTTTCATCAAAATCGACGAAATCATCGAGATTTGCGAGCTGTTCCGCTTGTTTCGACGGTTAAACGGTTGTTTATTACATTCTGCACGTAAAAAGGAGTAAAAGGAGCGCTTAAACGTCGAAATATCTCAAACGGGAAGGAAATGACGGTCAGTTTTCATCAAAATCGACGAAATCCTCGAGATTTGCGAGCTGTTCCGCTTGTTTCGACGGTTAAACGGTTGTTTATTACATTCTGCACGTAAAAAGGAGTAAAAGGAGCGCTTAAACGTCGAAATATCTCAAACGGGAAGGAAATGACGGTCAGTTTTCATCAAAATCGACGAAATCATCGAGATTTGCGAGCTGTTCCGCTTGTTTCGACGGTTAAACCGTTGTTTATTACATTCTGCACGTAAAAAGGAGTAAAAGGATCGCTTAAGCGTCGAAATATCTCAAACGGGAAGGAAATGACGGTCAGTTTTCATCAAAATCGACGAAATCATCGAGATTTGCGAGCTGTTCCGCTTGTCTCGACGGTTAAACGGATGTTTATTACATTCTGCACGTAAAAAGGAGTAAAAAGAGCGCTTAAACGTCGAAATATCTCAAACGGGAAGGAAATGACGGTCAGTTTTCATCAAAATCGACGAAATCCTCGAGATTTGCGAGCTGTTCCGCTTGTTTCGACGGTTAAACGGTTGTTTATTACATTCTGCACGTAAAAAGGAGTAAAAGGAGCGCTTAAACGTCGAAATATCTCAAACTGGAAGGAAATGACGGTCAGTTTTCATCAAAATCGACGAAATCATCGAGATTTGCGAGCTGTTCCGCTTGTTTCGACGGTTAAACCGTTGTTTATTACATTCTGCACGTAAAAAGGAGTAAAAGGATCGCTTAAACGTCGAAATATCTCAAACGGGAAGGAAATGACGGTCAGTTTTCATCAAAATCGACGAAATCATCGAGATTTGCGAGCTGTTCCGCTTGTCTCGACGGTTAAACGGATGTTTATTACATTCTGCACGTAAAAAGGAGTAAAAAGAGCGCTTAAACGTCGAAATATCTCAAACGGGAAGGAAATGACGGTCAGTTTTCATCAAAATCGACGAAATCATCGAGATTTGCGAGCTCTTCCGCTTGTTTCGACGGTTAAACCGTTGTTTATTACATTCTGCACGTAAAAAGGAGTAAAAGGAGCGCTTAAACGTCGAAATATCTCAAACGGGAAGGAAATGACGGTCAGTTTTCATCAAAATCGACGAAATCATCGAGATTTGCGAGCTGTTCCGCTTGTTTCGACGGTTAGACGGTTGTTTATTACATTCTGCACGTAAAAAGGAGTAAAAGGAGCGCTTAAACGTCGAAATATCTCAAACGGGATGGAAATGACGGTCAGTTTTCATCAAAATCGACGAAATCATCGAGATTTGCGAGCTGTTCCGCTTGTTTCGACGGTTAAACGGTTGTTTATTACATTCTGCACGTAAAAAGGAGTAAAAGGAGCGCTTAAACGTCGAAATACCTCAAACGGGAAGGAAATGACGGTCAGTTTTCATCAAAATCGACGAAATCATCGAGATTTGCGAGCTGTTCCGCTTGTTTCTACGGTTAAACGGTTGTTTATTACATTCTGCACGTAAAAAGGAGTAAAAGGAGCGCTTAAACGTCGAAATATCTCAAACGGGAAGGAAATGACGGTCAGTTTTCATCAAAATCGACGAAATCATCGAGATTTGCGAGCTGTTCCGCTTGTTTCTACGGTTAAACGGTTGTTTATTACATTCTGCACGTAAAAAGGAGTAAAAGGAGCGCTTAAACGTCGAAATATCTCAAACGGGAAGGAAATGACGGTCAGTTTTCATCAAAATCGACGAAATCATCGAGATTTGCGAGCTGTTCCGCTTGTTTCTACGGTTAAACGGTTGTTTATTACATTCTGCACGTAGAAAGGAGTAAAAGGAGCGCTTAAACGTCGAACTATCTCAAACGGGAAGGAAATGACGGTCAGTTTTCATGAAAATCGACGAAATCATCGAGACTTGCGAGCTGTTCCGCTTGTTTCGACGGTTAAACCGTTGTTTATTACATTCTGCACGTAAAAAGGAGTAAAAGGAGCGCTTAAACGTCGAAATACCTCAAACGGGAAGGAAATGACGGTCAGTTTTCATCAAAATCGACGAAATCATCGAGATTTGCGAGCTGTTCCGCTTGTTTCTACGGTTAAACGGTTGTTTATTACATTCTGCACGTAAAAAGGAGTAAAAGGAGCGCTTAAACGTCGAAATATCACAAACGGGAAGGAAATGACGGTCAGTTTTCATCAAAATCGACGAAATCATCGAGATTTGCGAGCTGTTCCGCTTGTTTCTACGGTTAAACGGTTGTTTATTACATTCTGCACGTAAAAAGGAGTAAAAGGAGCGCTTAAACGTCGAAATATCTCAAACGGGAAGGAAATGACGGTCAGTTTTCATCAAAATCGACGAAATCATCGAGATTTGCGAGCTGTTCCGCTTGTTTCTACGGTTAAACGGTTGTTTATTACATTCTGCACGTAAAAAGGAGTAAAAGGAGCGCTTAAACGTCGAAATATCTCAAACGGGAAGGAAATGACGGTCAGTTTTCATCAAAATCGACGAAATCATCGAGATTTGCGAGCTGTTCCGCTTGTTTCTACGGTTAAACGGTTGTTTATTACATTCTGCACGTAAAAAGGAGTAAAAGAAGCGCTTAAACGTCGAAATATCTCAAACGGGAAGGAAATGACGGTCAGTTTTCATCAAAATCGACGAAATCATCGAGATTTGCGAGCTGTTCCGCTTGTTTCGACGGTTAAACGGTTGTTTATTACATTCTGCACGTAAAAAGGAGTAAAAGGAGCGCTTAAACGTCGAAATACCTCAAACGGGAAGGAAATGACGGTCAGTTTTCATCAAAATCGACGAAATCATCGAGATTTGCGAGCTGTTCCGCTTGTTTCGACGGTTAAACGGTTGTTTATTACATTCTGCACGTAAAAAGGAGTAAAAGGAGCGCTTAAACGTCGAAATATCTCAAACGGGAAGGAAATGACGGTCAGTTTTCATCAAAATCGACGAAATCATCGAGATTTGCGAGCTGTTCCGCTTGTTTCGACGGTTAAACGGATGTTTATTACATTCTGCACGTAAAAAGGAGTAAAAAGAGCGCTTAAACGTCGAAATATCTCAAACGGGAAGGAAATGACGGTCAGTTTTCATCAAAATCGACGAAATCATCGAGATTTGCGAGCTCTTCCGCTTGTTTCGACGGTTAAACCGTTGTTTATTACATTCTGCACGTAAAAAGGAGTAAAAGGAGCGCTTAAACGTCGAAATATCTCAAACGGGAAGGAAATGACGGTCAGTTTTCATCAAAATCGACGAAATCATCGAGATTTGCGAGCTGTTCCGCTTGTTTCGACGGTTAGACGGTTGTTTATTACATTCTGCACGTAAAAAGGAGTAAAAGGAGCGCTTAAACGTCGAAATATCTCAAACGGGATGGAAATGACGGTCAGTTTTCATCAAAATCGACGAAATCATCGAGATTTGCGAGCTGTTCCGCTTGTTTCGACGGTTAAACGGTTGTTTATTACATTCTGCACGTAAAAAGGAGTAAAAGGAGCGCTTAAACGTCGAAATACCTCAAACGGGAAGGAAATGACGGTCAGTTTTCATCAAAATCGACGAAATCATCGAGATTTGCGAGCTGTTCCGCTTGTTTCTACGGTTAAACGGTTGTTTATTACATTCTGCACGTAAAAAGGAGTAAAAGGAGCGCTTAAACGTCGAAATATCTCAAACGGGAAGGAAATGACGGTCAGTTTTCATCAAAATCGACGAAATCATCGAGATTTGCGAGCTGTTCCGCTTGTTTCTACGGTTAAACGGTTGTTTATTACATTCTGCACGTAAAAAGGAGTAAAAGGAGCGCTTAAACGTCGAAATATCTCAAACGGGAAGGAAATGACGGTCAGTTTTCATCAAAATCGACGAAATCATCGAGATTTGCGAGCTGTTCCGCTTGTTTCTACGGTTAAACGGTTGTTTATTACATTCTGCACGTAGAAAGGAGTAAAAGGAGCGCTTAAACGTCGAACTATCTCAAACGGGAAGGAAATGACGGTCAGTTTTCATGAAAATCGACGAAATCATCGAGACTTGCGAGCTGTTCCGCTTGTTTCGACGGTTAAACCGTTGTTTATTACATTCTGCACGTAAAAAGGAGTAAAAGGAGCGCTTAAACGTCGAAATACCTCAAACGGGAAGGAAATGACGGTCAGTTTTCATCAAAATCGACGAAATCATCGAGATTTGCGAGCTGTTCCGCTTGTTTCTACGGTTAAACGGTTGTTTATTACATTCTGCACGTAAAAAGGAGTAAAAGGAGCGCTTAAACGTCGAAATATCTCAAACGGGAAGGAAATGACGGTCAGTTTTCATCAAAATCGACGAAATCATCGAGATTTGCGAGCTGTTCCGCTTGTTTCTACGGTTAAACGGTTGTTTATTACATTCTGCACGTAAAAAGGAGTAAAAGGAGCGCTTAAACGTCGAAATATCTCAAACGGGAAGGAAATGACGGTCAGTTTTCATCAAAATCGACGAAATCATCGAGATTTGCGAGCTGTTCCGCTTGTTTCTACGGTTAAACGGTTGTTTATTACATTCTGCACGTAAAAAGGAGTAAAAGGAGCGCTTAAACGTCGAAATATCTCAAACGGGAAGGAAATGACGGTCAGTTTTCATCAAAATCGACGAAATCATCGAGATTTGCGAGCTGTTCCGCTTGTTTCTACGGTTAAACGGTTGTTTATTACATTCTGCACGTAAAAAGGAGTAAAAGAAGCGCTTAAACGTCGAAATATCTCAAACGGGAAGGAAATGACGGTCAGTTTTCATCAAAATCGACGAAATCATCGAGATTTGCGAGCTGTTCCGCTTGTTTCGACGGTTAAACGGTTGTTTATTACATTCTGCACGTAAAAAGGAGTAAAAGGAGCGCTTAAACGTCGAAATACCTCAAACGGGAAGGAAATGACGGTCAGTTTTCATCAAAATCGACGAAATCATCGAGATTTGCGAGCTGTTCCGCTTGTTTCGACGGTTAAACGGTTGTTTATTACATTCTGCACGTAAAAAGGAGTAAAAGGAGCGCTTAAACGTCGAAATATCTCAAACGGGAAGGAAATGACGGTCAGTTTTCATCAAAATCGACGAAATCATCGAGATTTGCGAGCTGTTCCGCTTGTTTCGACGGTTAAACGGATGTTTATTACATTCTGCACGTAAAAAGGAGTAAAAAGAGCGCTTAAACGTCGAAATATCTCAAACGGGAAGGAAATGACGGTCAGTTTTCATCAAAATCGACGAAATCATCGAGATTTGCGAGCTCTTCCGCTTGTTTCGACGGTTAAACCGTTGTTTATTACATTCTGCACGTAAAAAGGAGTAAAAGGAGCGCTTAAACGTCGAAATATCTCAAACGGGAAGGAAATGACGGTCAGTTTTCATCAAAATCGACGAAATCATCGAGATTTGCGAGCTGTTCCGCTTGTTTCGACGGTTAGACGGTTGTTTATTACATTCTGCACGTAAAAAGGAGTAAAAGGAGCGCTTAAACGTCGAAATATCTCAAACGGGATGGAAATGACGGTCAGTTTTCATCAAAATCGACGAAATCATCGAGATTTGCGAGCTGTTCCGCTTGTTTCGACGGTTAAACGGTTGTTTATTACATTCTGCACGTAAAAAGGAGTAAAAGGAGCGCTTAAACGTCGAAATACCTCAAACGGGAAGGAAATGACGGTCAGTTTTCATCAAAATCGACGAAATCATCGAGATTTGCGAGCTGTTCCGCTTGTTTCTACGGTTAAACGGTTGTTTATTACATTCTGCACGTAAAAAGGAGTAAAAGGAGCGCTTAAACGTCGAAATATCTCAAACGGGAAGGAAATGACGGTCAGTTTTCATCAAAATCGACGAAATCATCGAGATTTGCGAGCTGTTCCGCTTGTTTCTACGGTTAAACGGTTGTTTATTACATTCTGCACGTAAAAAGGAGTAAAAGGAGCGCTTAAACGTCGAAATATCTCAAACGGGAAGGAAATGACGGTCAGTTTTCATCAAAATCGACGAAATCATCGAGATTTGCGAGCTGTTCCGCTTGTTTCTACGGTTAAACGGTTGTTTATTACATTCTGCACGTAGAAAGGAGTAAAAGGAGCGCTTAAACGTCGAACTATCTCAAACGGGAAGGAAATGACGGTCAGTTTTCATGAAAATCGACGAAATCATCGAGACTTGCGAGCTGTTCCGCTTGTTTCGACGGTTAAACCGTTGTTTATTACATTCTGCACGTAAAAAGGAGTAAAAGGAGCGCTTAAACGTCGAAATACCTCAAACGGGAAGGAAATGACGGTCAGTTTTCATCAAAATCGACGAAATCATCGAGATTTGCGAGCTGTTCCGCTTGTTTCTACGGTTAAACGGTTGTTTATTACATTCTGCACGTAAAAAGGAGTAAAAGGAGCGCTTAAACGTCGAAATATCTCAAACGGGAAGGAAATGACGGTCAGTTTTCATCAAAATCGACGAAATCATCGAGATTTGCGAGCTGTTCCGCTTGTTTCTACGGTTAAACGGTTGTTTATTACATTCTGCACGTAAAAAGGAGTAAAAGGAGCGCTTAAACGTCGAAATATCTCAAACGGGAAGGAAATGACGGTCAGTTTTCATCAAAATCGACGAAATCATCGAGATTTGCGAGCTGTTCCGCTTGTTTCTACGGTTAAACGGTTGTTTATTACATTCTGCACGTAAAAAGGAGTAAAAGGAGCGCTTAAACGTCGAAATATCTCAAACGGGAAGGAAATGACGGTCAGTTTTCATCAAAATCGACGAAATCATCGAGATTTGCGAGCTGTTCCGCTTGTTTCTACGGTTAAACGGTTGTTTATTACATTCTGCACGTAAAAAGGAGTAAAAGAAGCGCTTAAACGTCGAAATATCTCAAACGGGAAGGAAATGACGGTCAGTTTTCATCAAAATCGACGAAATCATCGAGATTTGCGAGCTGTTCCGCTTGTTTCGACGGTTAAACGGTTGTTTATTACATTCTGCACGTAAAAAGGAGTAAAAGGAGCGCTTAAACGTCGAAATACCTCAAACGGGAAGGAAATGACGGTCAGTTTTCATCAAAATCGACGAAATCATCGAGATTTGCGAGCTGTTCCGCTTGTTTCGACGGTTAAACGGTTGTTTATTACATTCTGCACGTAAAAAGGAGTAAAAGGAGCGCTTAAACGTCGAAATACCTCAAACGGGAAGGAAATGACGGTCAGTTTTCATCAAAATCGACGAAATCATCGAGATTTGCGAGCTGTTCCGCTTGTTTCGACGGTTAAACGGTTGTTTATTACATTCTGCACGTAAAAAGGAGTAAAAGGAGCGCTTGAACGTCGAAATATGTCAAACGGGAAGGAAATGACGGTCAGTTTTCATCAAAATCGACGAAATCATCGAGATTTGCGAGCTGTTCCGCTTGTTTCGACGGTTAAACGGTTGTTTATTACATTCTGCACGTAAAAAGGAGTAAAAGAAGCGCTTAAACGTCGAAATATCTCAAACGGGAAGGAAATGACGGTCAGTTTTCATCAAAATCGACGAAATCATCGAGATTTGCGAGCTGTTCCGCTTGTTTCGACGGTTAAACGGTTGTTTATTACATTCTGCACGTAAAAAGGAGTAAAAGGAGCGCTTAAACGTCGAAATATCTCAAACGGGAAGGAAATGACGGTCAGTTTTCATCAAAATCGACGAAATCCTCGAGATTTGCGAGCTGTTCCGCTTGTTTCGACGGTTAGACGGTTGTTTATTACATTCTGCACGTAAAAAGGAGTAAAAGGAGCGCTTAAACGTCGAAATATCTCAAACGGGATGGAAATGACGGTCAGTTTTCATCAAAATCGACGAAATCATCGAGATTTGCGAGCTGTTCCGCTTGTTTCGACGGTTAAACGGTTGTTTATTACATTCTGCACGTAAAAAGGAGTAAAAGGAGCGCTTAAACGTCGAAATACCTCAAACGGGAAGGAAATGACGGTCAGTTTTCATCAAAATCGACGAAATCATCGAGATTTGCGAGCTGTTCCGCTTGTTTCTACGGTTAAACGGTTGTTTATTACATTCTGCACGTAAAAAGGAGTAAAAGGAGCGCTTAAACGTCGAAATATCTCAAACGGGAAGGAAATGACGGTCAGTTTTCATCAAAATCGACGAAATCATCGAGATTTGCGAGCTGTTCCGCTTGTTTCTACGGTTAAACCGTTGTTTATTACATTCTGCACGTAAAAAGGAGTAAAAGGAGCGCTTAAACGTCGAAATACCTCAAACGGGAAGGAAATGACGGTCAGTTTTCATCAAAATCGACGAAATCATCGAGATTTGCGAGCTGTTCCGCTTGTTTCTACGGTTAAACGGTTGTTTATTACATTCTGCACGTAAAAAGGAGTAAAAGGAGCGCTTAAACGTCGAAATATCTCAAACGGGAAGGAAATGACGGTCAGTTTTCATCAAAATCGACGAAATCCTCGAGATTTGCGAGCTGTTCCGCTTGTTTCGACGGTTAAACGGTTGTTTATTACATTCTGCACGTAAAAAGGAGTAAAAGGAGCGCTTAAACGTCGAAATATCTCAAACAGGAAGGAAATGACGGTCAGTTTTCATGAAAATCGACGAAATCATCGAGACTTGCGAGCTGTTCCGCTTGTTTCGACGGTTAAACCGTTGTTTATTACATTCTGCACGTAAAAAGGAGTAAAAGGAGCGCTTAAACGTCGAAATACCTCAAACGGGAAGGAAATGACGGTCAGTTTTCATCAAAATCGACGAAATCATCGAGATTTGCGAGCTGTTCCGCTTGTTTCGACGGTTAAACGGTTGTTTATTACATTCTGCACGTAAAAAGGAGTAAAAGGAGCGCTTAAACGTCGAAATACCTCAAACGGGAAGGAAATGACGGTCAGTTTTCATCAAAATCGACGAAATCATCGAGATTTGCGAGCTGTTCCGCTTGTTTCGACGGTTAAACGGTTGTTTATTACATTCTGCACGTAAAAAGGAGTAAAAGGAGCGCTTGAACGTCGAAATATGTCAAACGGGAAGGAAATGACGGTCAGTTTTCATCAAAATCGACGAAATCATCGAGATTTGCGAGCTGTTCCGCTTGTTTCGACGGTTAAACGGTTGTTTATTACATTCTGCACGTAAAAAGGAGTAAAAGAAGCGCTTAAACGTCGAAATATCTCAAACGGGAAGGAAATGACGGTCAGTTTTCATCAAAATCGACGAAATCATCGAGATTTGCGAGCTGTTCCGCTTGTTTCGACGGTTAAACCGTTGTTTATTACATTCTGCACGTAAAAAGGAGTAAAAGGATCGCTTAAACGTCGAAATATCTCAAACGGGAAGGAAATGACGGTCAGTTTTCATCAAAATCGACGAAATCCTCGAGATTTGCGAGCTGTTCCGCTTGTTTCGACGGTTAAACGGTTGTTTATTACATTCTGCACGTAAAAAGGAGTAAAAGGAGCGCTTAAACGTCGAAATATCTCAAACGGGAAGGAAATGACGGTCAGTTTTCATCAAAATCGACGAAATCATCGAGATTTGCGAGCTGTTCCGCTTGTTTCGACGGTTAAACCGTTGTTTATTACATTCTGCACGTAAAAAGGAGTAAAAGGATCGCTTAAACGTCGAAATATCTCAAACGGGAAGGAAATGACGGTCAGTTTTCATCAAAATCGACGAAATCATCGAGATTTGCGAGCTGTTCCGCTTGTCTCGACGGTTAAACGGATGTTTATTACATTCTGCACGTAAAAAGGAGTAAAAAGAGCGCTTAAACGTCGAAATATCTCAAACGGGAAGGAAATGACGGTCAGTTTTCATCAAAATCGACGAGATCCTCGAGATTTGCGAGCTGTTCCGCTTGTTTCGACGGTTAAACGGTTGTTTATTACATTCTGCACGTAAAAAGGAGTAAAAGGAGCGCTTAAACGTCGAAATATCTCAAACTGGAAGGAAATGACGGTCAGTTTTCATCAAAATCGACGAAATCATCGAGATTTGCGAGCTGTTCCGCTTGTTTCGATGGTTAAACCGTTGTTTATTACATTCTGCACGTAAAAAGGAGTAAAAGGATCGCTTAAACATCGAAATATCTCAAACGGGAAGGAAATGACGGACAGTTTTCATCAAAATCGACGAAATCATCGAGATTTGCGAGCTGTTCCGCTTGTCTCGACGGTTAAACGGATGTTTATTACATTCTGCACGTAAAAAGGAGTAAAAAGAGCGCTTAAACGTCGAAATATCTCAAACGGGAAGGAAATGACGGTCAGTTTTCATCAAAATCGACGAAATCATCGAGATTTGCGAGCTCTTCCGCTTGTTTCGACGGTTAAACCGTTGTATATTACATTCTGCACGTAAAAAGGAGTAAAAGGAGCGCTTAAACGTCGAAATATCTCAAACGGGAAGGAAATGACGGTCAGTTTTCATCAAAATCGACGAAATCATCGAGATTTGCGAGCTGTTCCGCTTGTTTCGACGGTTAGACGGTTGTTTATTACATTCTGCACGTAAAAAGGAGTAAAAGGAGCGCTTAAACGTCGAAATATCTCAAACGGGATGGAAATGACGGTCAGTTTTCATCAAAATCGACGAAATCATCGAGATTTGCGAGCTGTTCCGTGTCACGTCCCGCGCTCCGCACGTGCCGTAACGAAGATACAAAATTACTATACGCAAATCAGCGCGAGAAAAATTTGTATACACCAAGGAACACACGCTACTACAAAACAAAATAAAAAATTAACAAATGAGGGCGACAAATAAATCCAACTATCAGTATAAAATAAAGTAAATAAAATCAATTAATAAACTGGACTAGATACGAACCAATCAAATAAACCAAGAATAAGAAGGATTATATATGACAAATTTGCAAAATAAAGGAAAAGGAGCAACAAGAAGATATACTACAATCAATCAACGAAGACGGAATATGTAAAATACAAAAGATAGAATTTAAATCAGTAAATAAAATTAATTAATGAATTAAACGAGTCGCGAACCAAACGAGTAAATCAAGAAATAAGAATAACTACAAAAGGAAATAATTGAAACACCAGGAATATATGTGTATATAAATATATTTTATTCAATCAACGCAGCAACAACTTGGAGAGTTACATATAAATATAAACATATATGCCAAACATGTAATAACCCAGAAAATATTAGAAACAATACTTCCAATACTATACTAATAATACAAATCCAACATTACCAAACTATAAATATATGAGTATATAAAATCAATGAACTTATAGTCTAACGAATACATAAAACATACAATATTGCATTATTAAAGAAATAGAGGTTACATCGTCAGAAATATATATATATGTGTGCGCACTCTACATTATTAAATTAAAATTATTAATTTAAGATACATACTTAAAACTAGCCAACATTCGGGTAAAATAATTATAAATGAGAACTACATTACGTAACATGCATGTCTATATATATAAATATATAAATATATAATCTACACTCTAAACCAAACTACTACTAATAATCTAAATGAATATAAAAGAAATAGAACACACAACGCAACACTAGGGACTAAGTAACAACCTATCGACAGGCTAAAACGTTCAAAATAATTGACACCGCAACGACTTGAAGAATTGCAAACACAAAAATGAATATAAAAGAAATAGAACACACAACGCAACACTAGGGACTAAGTAACAACCTATCGACAGGCTAAAACGTTCAAAAATAATTAACACCGCCTCGACTGGGAGAATTGCGTACAGCATAAATATGTAAACCATATCGAACACATAATAATCTGGTAAACGATAGAAATAAAACTCTCAATACTACGTTGTCACATTACAAAACATATATGTATATATGAAAACAAATAATTGACATATAACCTCAAATACACAATTAAAGAATTTATATAAGAAAGTCACACTATCAGAAATATATACATATATACTTATATGCGTGTGTGTGTATGCGTGTTCTATTCTACTAAATCAAAATTAACAATCTAGTAAACATAAAATAAACAATTAACATTTCACTTCGTATGAAACTACACCACTACAAGAAACATGTATATGCATATATATATATATATATATATATATACGTTTGTGTGTGTTTTATATTATTGAACACTATAAAATAAACTACTTAGCACAATAAATAACACTATCGAAAAAAATTACAAAACATTAGTCACATTAAAATGACACACAATATAAATATATATATATATATATATTCACATGAACAATACTATTGTCATTTTAACAATAATAATAACAATAAATATATAGTCTAATTGCGGTAGAATAAGGGAAAACGAGCGACAGACAGAAAAATCAGTTCGATAAAACTAAAGACCCGCCACTGTAACCTCACTGATGACATTTGCGAGCAGCCATGTTAGATTTATACGCGCACGTCGGAACACACGCAATAATTATACACATTAGATAAATACAAAATACAATATTTCTCAATTCAACTATACGTCAAAACGCCGAAACAAGATTTACACATAATCGATAAATAGATCCGAGATCAATAGAAGTCACTGTATGCGAGGGACATTCGCGGGCGGCCATTTTGAAACATGCGTGGACTGATTCGTACGTGTTACAAAAAAATAATAATAATAAAATTATACTTTCGATAGGGAAAAGAAAAGAAAAGGAAAAGGAAAGAACAGCGAAAATAAATATTTAATACAAAATGGAACGTCGTGCCGAGGTAGCAATAAATAAAGACACGGGACAGGAAGGCCGGGGATTGGTGGAAATCAGCCGCGAGAAATGAATCATAAAACACATTGTTAACAATTTTATTATGCGAAAATTACTTTGTATAAAAAATATATATATATATATAATCGAGTAAAAAGAAAATATAAAACTAAACAAATATATTTAAAATGTATAAATAAATAAATATATATATATATATATAACTAACATATGAACGGGGTATATCCAAAGCGGCAAAATCGAAATCAAGAAGCTTCAGGATGGAACTGCCAACGCGTCATGCGCTGAATACATCGTTCGGAATCACACACGGTTCTTCGGAATCCCACTTTCTCTTGCGCTGAAACATCAAAATAGGAAAAGAGATCAAAACCACGAAAACAGCAAATATCGAAAATCAAATTAAATCCCGGAAGCAACCATAGCATGGAAATATTCTTCAAAACCAAACTCACGGAAGATAAATCAGAAGAAATCCTTATTGCGGGAGAGTGGCGGATCGCGCGTGTTGCCGGAGCAAGTGTCGATATAATAATGAGACTCTAGCCACCGGCCCTTCCACGCGCCGAAGAACAAAAATTATTCCCACAGTATTAACATAAAAATTCTCGAGAAAAGACTAGACCAGCATGGAAAGCTCCAAGCCTCCTAGACGCTACCTCAGCAGAAAATAGAACCGATGGGAACTAAGTCGAAATACAGATTTTTGCATTTTCTCACGTACCCGCGATGGGAATCTGGAAGTTAAAAGACAAGATAACGAAGCAAAGGAGACATCAACGATTACAGAATTTGCATTCTCTCACGTACGAGTTCGGGAACCCCAAACTGCAGCATCCCGATTCCCACGGAAGCGAACCACCAGTTGACCGCCACCCTGTGGGGGATGTTATTATAAATAAACGCAGCAACACAGAACATCGTCCTTTATTCTGTCGCGAATTATACGTTACGTTTCAGTCCATTACTTTGTCGTTAATTGTACGTTACGTTTCGGCTTATTATTATATTGTCAATTCTACGTTACGCCATAAAATATATTGTCGTCATTCGCGCATTGCACCTCGACGGTCTCTTATTAATTGCTCAGTTTAAGTCACAAATTAAGTTAGAAATCTTTCTAAGTGTTCATTTCATTGGCGAGATTTAAAAACATCCTCATAAATAAATATATTTATACCCGCGACGTTTATCCGAATAAATAAGCCGCAAGCTTATTCAGAGTGTATTTCTAATCAAAATAAATAAACTAAAGTTCTAATAATAATTATACCTGAGTCGAATAACTAAACCAAATAAAAAAAAAAAATTTCACCGACGACTATTGCGAGCCGATGGCCCCTGACGGAACAAGGTAAGAGTCTCAATTTTTATAAAATTTTCTTCTTCTCTAGTAACTTCGCCACATCCAGGAACCGAATCCGATTTACTTATCATCAATTAATACATTCAATTTCGTTTCAATTTTGAGAATAAACAAAAGGGTCATTCGCTGCGTAGGCTTGTGAAAACGGTGTCTTCAATTACTGAAACACTCATTGATCTTCGCATTCCTCCTCCCACTGTTGGCAAAACATTGCCCGTCTTTGGGCAAGGCTTGCGAAATCACACGAGTTTTACGCAGAGAAGACTATCAAATTAGATCTAATTGACCGATATTTTCATTCTTGCCATCGTTGTATACGATTATAAAATAGAATAATTCCCTTCTGAATCTTAACCAAAGGATCATTCGCTGTGTTGGGTTGTGGATAACGGTGTTTCGACTATCGAACCATCTATTGATCTTCGCATTCCTCCTCCCACTGCTGGCAAAATACTGCCCATCTTTGGGCAAGGTTTGCGAAATCACACGAACCCCACACAGAGAGGATCATTGAAATCTCTTTCTCGTGAACACTCAATTCGGAAGGCAAGAAGATCGAAACGGTAAAAAAAAAAAAAAAAAAAAAAAAAAATCACCCTAACAAATGAACTAAAGTCCAGTTCAATGATAGATCCATTGGCGAAATTAAGAGAGGAGGAGAAGGAAACGTAAAGATAAAATTTGCATCAAACGAAGAAAATTCAAAATCTTAACCAATCCATTAACGCGAACACTCTTGTTTTACCGTCCCTAAAACGCTATATATATATATATATATATATAACAACTTGAATAATTCCATATTCAAATCTAAATAAATTCTATACAACGAAATTGAACCGAACTCTCAAATAATTCCTACATACAGATATATACATACACATATATATATATGTATATATATATATATATAATTCTAAATAATTCTATACTGAAGTTTAGATAAATTCCGTGCGACCAAATCGAATACTTATTTTTATCCAACTTTAATCCTCTCCCGTGCGAGTATCCCTGCACATAGCAGGTTAGCCGAAAACGTGGAAATTATTTATCAGTAGCCTAACACTAGTCAACGCTATCCATAAGTAATTAATTTATCAATAGATTATTTCGAAAATAAGTACAAGGAAATTTTTCTATTCGAAACAGTCCTCAGACTGTTTCTGGTGGCAGCAACTACCGTGTGAGAAATATTTCTTATACAGTCAATTAAATTTAAATCTTTCCCTTCAGATTAAATTAAAATCAAAAGTTTGAATTGACTTTAAACAAGTACGTAACAATAAACTTTCAACTTAGAAATAGATTTTAATCGAAAACCTTGATTCAATATCTTAAATATAATTATATCGTGTAAATTTTCCCCTCCTGACGAAACTCAACTAAATCGAACTAAATTGAATTAAATTAAATTAGAACAAAACAAAATAAATTAAAACAAACACAAAAACAAATAAAAATTAAAACAAATAAAAAAAAAAAAAAAAAAATCTTGCGAATTCAACGGTTTAAAATCAATTCAAACAAACAGGAACGTAACATCCGCTTGTTTCGACGGTTAAACGGTAGTTTATTACATTCTGCACGTAAAAAGGAGTAAAAGGAGCGCTTAAACGTCGAAATACCTCAAACGGGAAGGAAATGACGGTCAGTTTTCATCAAAATCGACGAAATCATCGAGATTTGCGAGCTGTTCCGCTTGTTTCGACGGTTAAACGGTTGTTTATTACATTCTGCACGTAAAAAGGAGTAAAAGGAGCGCTTGAACGTCGAAATATGTCAAACGGGAAGGAAATGACGGTCAGTTTTCATCAAAATCGACGAAATCATCGAGATTTGCGAGCTGTTCCGCTTGTTTCGACGGTTAAACGGTTGTTTATTACATTCTGCACGTAAAAAGGAGTAAAAGGAGCGCTTGAACGTCGAAATATGTCAAACGGGAAGGAAATGACGGTCAGTTTTCATCAAAATCGACGAAATCATCGAGATTTGCGAGCTGTTCCGCTTGTTTCGACGGTTAAACGGTTGTTTATTACATTCTGCACGTAAAAAGGAGTAAAAGAAGCGCTTAAACGTCGAAATATCTCAAACGGGAAGGAAATGACGGTCAGTTTTCATCAAAATCGACGAAATCATCGAGATTTGCGAGCTGTTCCGCTTGTTTCGACGGTTAAACCGTTGTTTATTACATTCTGCACGTAAAAAGGAGTAAAAGGATCGCTTAAACGTCGAAATATCTCAAACGGGAAGGAAATGACGGTCAGTTTTCATCAAAATCGACGAAATCATCGAGATTTGCGAGCTGTTCCGCTTGTTTCGATGGTTAAACCGTTGTTTATTACATTCTGCACGTAAAAAGGAGTAAAAGGATCGCTTAAACGTCGAAATATCTCAAACGGGAAGGAAATGACGGACAGTTTTCATCAAAATCGACGAAATCATCGAGATTTGCGAGCTGTTCCGCTTGTCTCGACGGTTAAACGGATGTTTATTACATTCTGCACGTAAAAAGGAGTAAAAAGAGCGCTTAAACGTCGAAATATCTCAAACGGGAAGGAAATGACGGTCAGTTTTCATCAAAATCGACGAAATCATCGAGATTTGCGAGCTCTTCCGCTTGTTTCGACGGTTAAACCGTTGTATATTACATTCTGCACGTAAAAAGGAGTAAAAGGAGCGCTTAAACGTCGAAATATCTCAAACGGGAAGGAAATGACGGTCAGTTTTCATCAAAATCGACGAAATCATCGAGATTTGCGAGCTGTTCCGCTTGCTTCGACGGTTAGACGGTTGTTTATTACATTCTGCACGTAAAAAGGAGTAAAAGGAGCGCTTAAACGTCGAAATATCTCAAACGGGATGGAAATGACGGTCAGTTTTCATCAAAATCGACGAAATCATCGAGATTTGCGAGCTGTTCCGCTTGTTTCGACGGTTAAACGGTAGTTTATTACATTCTGCACGTAAAAAGGAGTAAAAGGAGCGCTTAAACGTCGAAATACCTCAAACGGGAAGGAAATGACGGTCAGTTTTCATCAAAATCGACGAAATCATCGAGATTTGCGAGCTGTTCCGCTTGTTTCGACGGTTAAACGGTTGTTTATTACATTCTGCACGTAAAAAGGAGTAAAAGGAGCGCTTGAACGTCGAAATATGTCAAACGGGAAGGAAATGACGGTCAGTTTTCATCAAAATCGACGAAATCATCGAGATTTGCGAGCTGTTCCGTTTGTTTCTACGGTTAAACGGTTGTTTATTACATTCTGCACGTAGAAAGGAGTTAAAGGAGCGCTTAAACGTCGAACTATCTCAAACGGGAAGGAAATGACGGTCAGTTTTCATCAAAATCGACGAAATCATCGAGATTTGCGAGCTGTTCCGCTTGTTTCTACGGTTAAACGGTTGTTTATTACATTCTGCACGTAAAAAGGAGTAAAAGAAGCGCTTAAACGTCGAAATATCTCAAACGGGAAGGAAATGACGGTCAGTTTTCATCAAAATCGACGAAATCATCGAGATTTGCGAGCTGTTCCGCTTGTTTCGACGGTTAAACGGTTGTTTATTACATTCTGCACGTAAAAAGGAGTAAAAGGAGCGCTTAAACGTCAAAATACCTCAAACGGGAAGGAAATGACGGTCAGTTTTCATCAAAATCGACGAAATCATCGAGATTTGCGAGCTGTTCCGCTTGTTTCGACGGTTAAACGGTTGTTTATTACATTCTGCACGTAAAAAGGAGTAAAAGGAGCGCTTAAACGTCGAAATACCTCAAACGGGAAGGAAATGACGGTCAGTTTTCATCAAAATCGACGAAATCATCGAGATTTGCGAGCTGTTCCGCTTGTTTCTACGGTTAAACGGTTGTTTATTACATTCTGCACGTAAAAAGGAGTAAAAGGAGCGCTTAAACGTCGAAATATCTCAAACGGGAAGGAAATGACGGTCAGTTTTCATCAAAATCGACGAAATCATCGAGATTTGCGAGCTGTTCCGCTTGTTTCTACGGTTAAACGGTTGTTTATTACATTCTGCACGTAAAAAGGAGTAAAAGGAGCGCTTAAACGTCGAAATATCTCAAACGGGAAGGAAATGACGGTCAGTTTTCATCAAAATCGACGAAATCATCGAGATTTGCGAGCTGTTCCGCTTGTTTCTACGGTTAAACGGTTGTTTATTACATTCTGCACGTAAAAAGGAGTAAAAGAAGCGCTTAAACGTCGAAATATCTCAAACGGGAAGGAAATGACGGTCAGTTTTCATCAAAATCGACGAAATCATCGAGATTTGCGAGCTGTTCCGCTTGTTTCGACGGTTAAACGGTTGTTTATTACATTCTGCACGTAAAAAGGAGTAAAAGGAGCGCTTAAACGTCGAAATACCTCAAACGGGAAGGAAATGACGGTCAGTTTTCATCAAAATCGACGAAATCATCGAGATTTGCGAGCTGTTCCGCTTGTTTCGACGGTTAAACGGTTGTTTATTACATTCTGCACGTAAAAAGGAGTAAAAGGAGCGCTTAAACGTCGAAATACCTCAAACGGGAAGGAAATGACGGTCAGTTTTCATCAAAATCGACGAAATCATCGAGATTTGCGAGCTGTTCCGCTTGTTTCGACGGTTAAACGGTTGTTTATTACATTCTGCACGTAAAAAGGAGTAAAAGGAGCGCTTGAACGTCGAAATATGTCAAACGGGAAGGAAATGACGGTCAGTTTTCATCAAAATCGACGAAATCATCGAGATTTGCGAGCTGTTCCGCTTGTTTCGACGGTTAAACGGTTGTTTATTACATTCTGCACGTAAAAAGGAGTAAAAGAAGCGCTTAAACGTCGAAATATCTCAAACGGGAAGGAAATGACGGTCAGTTTTCATCAAAATCGACGAAATCATCGAGATTTGCGAGCTGTTCCGCTTGTTTCGACGGTTAAACCGTTGTTTATTACATTCTGCACGTAAAAAGGAGTAAAAGGATCGCTTAAACGTCGAAATATCTCAAACGGGAAGGAAATGACGGTCAGTTTTCATCAAAATCGACGAAATCCTCGAGATTTGCGAGCTGTTCCGCTTGTTTCGACGGTTAAACGGTTGTTTATTACATTCTGCACGTAAAAAGGAGTAAAAGGAGCGCTTAAACGTCGAAATATCTCAAACGGGAAGGAAATGACGGTCAGTTTTCATCAAAATCGACGAAATCATCGAGATTTGCGAGCTGTTCCGCTTGTTTCGACGGTTAAACCGTTGTTTATTACATTCTGCACGTAAAAAGGAGTAAAAGGATCGCTTAAACGTCGAAATATCTCAAACGGGAAGGAAATGACGGTCAGTTTTCATCAAAATCGACGAAATCATCGAGATTTGCGAGCTGTTCCGCTTGTCTCGACGGTTAAACGGATGTTTATTACATTCTGCACGTAAAAAGGAGTAAAAAGAGCGCTTAAACGTCGAAATATCTCAAACGGGAAGGAAATGACGGTCAGTTTTCATCAAAATCGACGAGATCCTCGAGATTTGCGAGCTGTTCCGCTTGTTTCGACGGTTAAACGGTTGTTTATTACATTCTGCACGTAAAAAGGAGTAAAAGGAGCGCTTAAACGTCGAAATATCTCAAACTGGAAGGAAATGACGGTCAGTTTTCATCAAAATCGACGAAATCATCGAGATTTGCGAGCTGTTCCGCTTGTTTCGACGGTTAAACCGTTGTTTATTACATTCTGCACGTAAAAAGGAGTAAAAGGATCGCTTAAACGTCGAAATATCTCAAACGGGAAGGAAATGACGGTCAGTTTTCATCAAAATCGACGAAATCATCGAGATTTGCGAGCTGTTCCGCTTGTCTCGACGGTTAAACGGATGTTTATTACATTCTGCACGTAAAAAGGAGTAAAAAGAGCGCTTAAACGTCGAAATATCTCAAACGGGAAGGAAATGACGGTCAGTTTTCATCAAAATCGACGAAATCATCGAGATTTGCGAGCTCTTCCGCTTGTTTCGACGGTTAAACCGTTGTATATTACATTCTGCACGTAAAAAGGAGTAAAAGGAGCGCTTAAACGTCGAAATATCTCAAACGGGAAGGAAATGACGGTCAGTTTTCATCAAAATCGACGAAATCATCGAGATTTGCGAGCTGTTCCGCTTGTTTCGACGGTTAGACGGTTGTTTATTACATTCTGCACGTAAAAAGGAGTAAAAGGAGCGCTTAAACGTCGAAATATCTCAAACGGGATGGAAATGACGGTCAGTTTTCATCAAAATCGACGAAATCATCGAGATTTGCGAGCTGTTCCGCTTGTTTCGACGGTTAAACGGTAGTTTATTACATTCTGCACGTAAAAAGGAGTAAAAGGAGCGCTTAAACGTCGAAATACCTCAAACGGGAAGGAAATGACGGTCAGTTTTCATCAAAATCGACGAAATCATCGAGATTTGCGAGCTGTTCCGCTTGTTTCGACGGTTAAACGGTTGTTTATTACATTCTGCACGTAAAAAGGAGTAAAAGGAGCGCTTGAACGTCGAAATATGTCAAACGGGAAGGAAATGACGGTCAGTTTTCATCAAAATCGACGAAATCATCGAGATTTGCGAGCTGTTCCGCTTGTTTCGACGGTTAAACGGTTGTTTATTACATTCTGCACGTAGAAAGGAGTAAAAGGAGCGCTTAAACGTCGAACTATCTCAAACGGGAAGGAAATGACGGTCAGTTTTCATCAAAATCGACGAAATCATCGAGATTTGCGAGCTGTTCCGCTTGTTTCTACGGTTAAACGGTTGTTTATTACATTCTGCACGTAAAAAGGAGTAAAAGAAGCGCTTAAACGTCGAAATATCTCAAACGGGAAGGAAATGACGGTCAGTTTTCATCAAAATCGACGAAATCATCGAGATTTGCGAGCTGTTCCGCTTGTTTCGACGGTTAAACGGTTGTTTATTACATTCTGCACGTAAAAAGGAGTAAAAGGAGCGCTTAAACGTCAAAATACCTCAAACGGGAAGGAAATGACGGTCAGTTTTCATCAAAATCGACGAAATCATCGAGATTTGCGAGCTGTTCCGCTTGTTTCGACGGTTAAACGGTTGTTTATTACATTCTGCACGTAACAAGGAGTAAAAGGAGCGCTTAAACGTCGAAATACCTCAAACGGGAAGGAAATGACGGTCAGTTTTCATCAAAATCGACGAAATCATCGAGATTTGCGAGCTGTTCCGCTTGTTTCTACGGTTAAACGGTTGTTTATTACATTCTGCACGTAAAAAGGAGTAAAAGGAGCGCTTAAACGTCGAAATATCTCAAACGGGAAGGAAATGACGGTCAGTTTTCATCAAAATCGACGAAATCATCGAGATTTGCGAGCTGTTCCGCTTGTTTCTACGGTTAAACGGTTGTTTATTACATTCTGCACGTAAAAAGGAGTAAAAGGAGCGCTTAAACGTCGAAATATCTCAAACGGGAAGGAAATGACGGTCAGTTTTCATCAAAATCGACGAAATCATCGAGATTTGCGAGCTGTTCCGCTTGTTTCTACGGTTAAACGGTTGTTTATTACATTCTGCACGTAAAAAGGAGTAAAAGAAGCGCTTAAACGTCGAAATATCTCAAACGGGAAGGAAATGACGGTCAGTTTTCATCAAAATCGACGAAATCATCGAGATTTGCGAGCTGTTCCGCTTGTTTCGACGGTTAAACGGTTGTTTATTACATTCTGCACGTAAAAAGGAGTAAAAGGAGCGCTTAAACGTCGAAATACCTCAAACGGGAAGGAAATGACGGTCAGTTTTCATCAAAATCGACGAAATCATCGAGATTTGCGAGCTGTTCCGCTTGTTTCGACGGTTAAACGGTTGTTTATTACATTCTGCACGTAAAAAGGAGTAAAAGGAGCGCTTAAACGTCGAAATACCTCAAACGGGAAGGAAATGACGGTCAGTTTTCATCAAAATCGACGAAATCATCGAGATTTGCGAGCTGTTCCGCTTGTTTCGACGGTTAAACGGTTGTTTATTACATTCTGCACGTAAAAAGGAGTAAAAGGAGCGCTTGAACGTCGAAATATGTCAAACGGGAAGGAAATGACGGTCAGTTTTCATCAAAATCGACGAAATCATCGAGATTTGCGAGCTGTTCCGCTTGTTTCGACGGTTAAACGGTTGTTTATTACATTCTGCACGTAAAAAGGAGTAAAAGAAGCGCTTAAACGTCGAAATATCTCAAACGGGAAGGAAATGACGGTCAGTTTTCATCAAAATCGACGAAATCATCGAGATTTGCGAGCTGTTCCGCTTGTTTCGACGGATAAACGGTTGTTTATTACATTCTGCACGTAAAAAGGAGTAAAAGGAGCGCTTAAACGTCGAAATATCTCAAACGGGAAGGAAATGACGGTCAGTTTTCATCAAAATCGACGAAATCCTCGAGATTTGCGAGCTGTTCCGCTTGTTTCGACGGTTAAACGGTTGTTTATTACATTCTGCACGTAAAAAGGAGTAAAAGGAGCGCTTAAACGTCGAAATATCTCAAACAGGAAGGAAATGACGGTCAGTTTTCATGAAAATCGACGAAATCATCGAGACTTGCGAGCTGTTCCGCTTGTTTCGACGGTTAAACCGTTGTTTATTACATTCTGCACGTAAAAAGGAGTAAAAGGAGCGCTTAAACGTCGAAATACCTCAAACGGGAAGGAAATGACGGTCAGTTTTCATCAAAATCGACGAAATCATCGAGATTTGCGAGCTGTTCCGCTTGTTTCGACGGTTAAACGGTTGTTTATTACATTCTGCACGTAAAAAGGAGTAAAAGGAGCTCTTAAACGTCGAAATACCTCAAACGGGAAGGAAATGACGGTCAGTTTTCATCAAAATCGACGAAATCATCGAGATTTGCGAGCTGTTCCGCTTGTTTCGACGGTTAAACGGTTGTTTACTACATTCTGCACGTAAAAAGGAGTAAAAGGAGCGCTTGAACGTCGAAATATGTCAAACGGGAAGGAAATGACGGTCAGTTTTCATCAAAATCGACGAAATCATCGAGATTTGCGAGCTGTTCCGCTTGTTTCGACGGTTAAACGGTTGTTTATTACATTCTGCACGTAAAAAGGAGTAAAAGAAGCGCTTAAACGTCGAAATATCTCAAACGGGAAGGAAATGACGGTCAGTTTTCATCAAAATCGACGAAATCATCGAGATTTGCGAGCTGTTCCGCTTGTTTCGACGGTTAAACCGTTGTTTATTACATTCTGCACGTAAAAAGGAGTAAAAGGATCGCTTAAACGTCGAAATATCTCAAACGGGAAGGAAATGACGGTCAGTTTTCATCAAAATCGACGAAATCCTCGAGATTTGCGAGCTGTTCCGCTTGTTTCGACGGTTAAACGGTTGTTTATTACATTCTGCACGTAAAAAGGAGTAAAAGGAGCGCTTAAACGTCGAAATATCTCAAACGGGAAGGAAATGACGGTCAGTTTTCATCAAAATCGACGAAATCATCGAGATTTGCGAGCTGTTCCGCTTGTTTCGACGGTTAAACCGTTGTTTATTACATTCTGCACGTAAAAAGGAGTAAAAGGATCGCTTAAACGTCGAAATATCTCAAACGGGAAGGAAATGACGGTCAGTTTTCATCAAAATCGACGAAATCATCGAGATTTGCGAGCTGTTCCGCTTGTCTCGACGGTTAAACGGATGTTTATTACATTCTGCACGTAAAAAGGAGTAAAAAGAGCGCTTAAACGTCGAAATATCTCAAACGGGAAGGAAATGACGGTCAGTTTTCATCAAAATCGACGAGATCCCCGAGATTTGCGAGCTGTTCCGCTTGTTTCGACGGTTAAACGGTTGTTTATTACATTCTGCACGTAAAAAGGAGTAAAAGGAGCGCTTAAACGTCGAAATATCTCAAACTGGAAGGAAATGACGGTCAGTTTTCATCAAAATCGACGAAATCATCGAGATTTGCGAGCTGTTCCGCTTGTTTCGACGGTTAAACCGTTGTTTATTACATTCTGCACGTAAAAAGGAGTAAAAGGATCGCTTAAACGTCGAAATATTAGGTTAAGTAAAAAGTTCTGAGCGTTTTTCGCTAGATGTCTTTAGTGAGCCATATCTCACGATGTGCACATCGCATCGAGTCATAGTATACACCGATTTCAAGGTGATATTACGCATCAAAAAGGTTCTTTGTCAGTTTTGTGTTCGGTGAAGCCAGTTGTGTGTTACAGCGTTCGAAAATGGAGATAAAAAAAGAGAAAATTCGATACATTCTTCAGTACCACTACGACCAAGGTGAAAAGGCGGAGCAGGCGGCCAAAAAAATTTGTGCTGTTTATGGACCCAGTACAGTATCGAATGCAACAGCAAAGCGGTGGTTCCAACGATTCCGTTCTGGTAATATGGACGTCGAAGATGAGGCACGCTCTGGTAGGCCAATCGTCGAAAATGTGGATAAAATCATGGAAATCGTCGAGTCGGACCGGCATGTGAGCACTTATTCCATTGCCCAGGAACTGAAGATTAGCCAGAAAACCGTTTGGAACCATTTGCATAAGGCTGGTCTCAAGAAGAAGCTCGACGTATGGGTGCCACATGAATTGACGCAAAAGAACCTTTTGGACCGAATTGATGCCTGCGATTCTTTGTTGAGACGTAACGAAATCGACCCATTTTTGAAGCGGATGGTGACTGGCGATGAAAAATGGGTCACATACGAGAACAACAGCCGAAAAAGATCGTGGTCCAATCGCGGTGGGCCGGCCCAAACGATCGCCAAGCGTGGATTAACGGCCAAGAAGGTTTTATTGTGTGTTTGGTGCGATTGGAAGGGAATCATCCATTATGAGCTGCTCCCATCGGGGCAAACACTTAATTCGGACCTCTATTGTCAACAACTGACCAGACTGAAGCAGGCGATCGACCAGAAGCGGCCAGAATTGGCCAATAGGAAAGGTGTTGTGTTCCATCAAGACAACGCCAGGCCGCACACATCTTTAACGACGCGTCAGAAGCTCCGAGAGCTTGGCTGGGAGGTTCTATCGCATCCGCCGTACAGTCCAGACCTGGCACCAAGCGATTATCACCTTTTTAAGTTTTTGCAAAATTTTCTTGATGGTACAAAACTGGCCTCAAGAGAGGCTTGTGAAAATGAGCTGGTCAAGTTTTTTACCAATAGGGACGAGGACTTCTTCAACCGCGGAATTATGAAATTGCCTTCAAAATGGACAAAAGTAATCGAACAAAACGGCGCATATTTAATCTAAATCGAATAATCTTGACTATGTTAATTTCATCGTCGAAATAAAGCGAAAAAGCGCTCAGAACTTTTTACTTCACCTAATATCTCAAACGGGAAGGAAATGACGGTCAGTTTTCATCAAAATCGACGAAATCATCGAGATTTGCGAGCTGTTCCGCTTGTCTCGACGGTTAAACGGATGTTTATTACATTCTGCACGTAAAAAGGAGTAAAAAGAGCGCTTAAACGTCGAAATATCTCAAACGGGAAGGAAATGACGGTCAGTTTTCATCAAAATCGACGAAATCATCGAGATTTGCGAGCTCTTCCGCTTGTTTCGACGGTTAAACCGTTGTATATTACATTCTGCACGTAAAAAGGAGTAAAAGGAGCGCTTAAACGTCGAAATATCTCAAACGGGAAGGAAATGACGGTCAGTTTTCATCAAAATCGACGAAATCATCGAGATTTGCGAGCTGTTCCGCTTGTTTCGACGGTTAGACGGTTGTTTATTACATTCTGCACGTAAAAAGGAGTAAAAGGAGCGCTTAAACGTCGAAATATCTCAAACGGGATGGAAATGACGGTCAGTTTTCATCAAAATCGACGAAATCATCGAGATTTGCGAGCTGTTCCGCTTGTTTCGACGGTTAAACGGTAGTTTATTACATTCTGCACGTAAAAAGGAGTAAAAGGAGCGCTTAAACGTCGAAATACCTCAAACGGGAAGGAAATGACGGTCAGTTTTCATCAAAATCGACGAAATCATCGAGATTTGCGAGCTGTTCCGCTTGTTTCGACGGTTAAACGGTTGTTTATTACATTCTGCACGTAAAAAGGAGTAAAAGAAGCGCTTAAACGTCGAAATATCTCAAACGGGAAGGAAATGACGGTCAGTTTTCATCAAAATCGACGAAATCATCGAGATTTGCGAGCTGTTCCGCTTGTTTCGACGGTTAAGCCGTTGTTTATTACATTCTGCACGTAAAAAGGAGTAAAAGGATCGCTTAAACGTCGAAATATCTCAAACGGGAAGGAAATGACGGTCAGTTTTCATCAAAATCGACGAAATCATCGAGATTTGCGAGCTGTTCCGCTTGTCTCGACGGTTAAACGGATGTTTATTACATTCTGCACGTAAAAAGGAGTAAAAAGAGCGCTTAAACGTCGAAATATCTCAAACGGGAAGGAAATGACGGTCAGTTTTCATCAAAATCGACGAAATCCTCGAGATTTGCGAGCTGTTCCGCTTGTTTCGACGGTTAAACCGTTGTTTATTACATTCTGCACGTAAAAAGGAGTAAAAGGATCGCTTAAACGTCGAAATATCTCAAACGGGAAGGAAATGACGGTCAGTTTTCATCAAAATCGACGAAATCATCGAGATTTGCGAGCTGTTCCGCTTGTCTCGACGGTTAAACGGTTGTTTATTACATTCTGCACGTAAAAAGGAGTAAAATTAGCGCTTAAACGTCGAAATATCTCAAACGGGAAGGAAATGACGGTCAGTTTTCATCAAAATCGACGAAATCATCGAGATTTGCGAGCTGTTCCGCTTGTTTCGACAGTTAAACCGTTGTTTATTACATTCTGCACTTAAAAAGGAGTAAAAGGATCGCTTAAACGTCGAAATATCTCAAACGGGAAGGAAATGACGGTCAGTTTTCATCAAAATCGACGAAATCATCGAGATTTGCGAGCTCTTCCGCTTGTTTCGACGGTTAAACCGTTGTTTATTACATTCTGCACGTAAAAAGGAGTAAAAGGAGCGCTTAAACGTCGAAATATCTCAAACGGGAAGGAAATGACGGTCAGTTTTCATCAAAATCGACGAAATCATCGAGATTTGCGAGCTGTTCCGCTTGTTTCGACGGTTAGACGGTTGTTTATTACATTCTGCACGTAAAAAGGAGTAAAAGGAGCGCTTAAACGTCGAAATATCTCAAACGGGATGGAAATGACGGTCAGTTTTCATCAAAATCGACGAAATCATCGAGATTTGCGAGCTGTTCCGCTTGTTTCGACGGTTAAACGGTTGTTTATTACATTCTGCACGTAAAAAGGAGTAAAAGGAGCGCTTAAACGTCGAAATACCTCAAACGGGAAGGAAATGACGGTCAGTTTTCATCAAAATCGACGAAATCATCGAGATTTGCGAGCTGTTCCGCTTGTTTCTACGGTTAAACGGTTGTTTATTACATTCTGCACGTAAAAAGGAGTAAAAGGAGCGCTTAAACGTCGAAATATCTCAAACGGGAAGGAAATGACGGTCAGTTTTCATCAAAATCGACGAAATCATCGAGATTTGCGAGCTGTTCCGCTTGTTTCGACGGTTAGACGGTTGTTTATTACATTCTGCACGTAAAAAGGAGTAAAAGGAGCGCTTAAACGTCGAAATATCTCAAACGGGATGGAAATGACGGTCAGTTTTCATCAAAATCGACGAAATCATCGAGATTTGCGAGCTGTTCCGCTTGTTTCGACGGTTAAACGGTAGTTTATTACATTCTGCACGTAAAAAGGAGTAAAAGGAGCGCTTAAACGTCGAAATACCTCAAACGGGAAGGAAATGACGGTCAGTTTTCATCAAAATCGACGAAATCATCGAGATTTGCGAGCTGTTCCGCTTGTTTCGACGGTTAAACGGTTGTTTATTACATTCTGCACGTAAAAAGGAGTAAAAGGAGCGCTTGAACGTCGAAATATGTCAAACGGGAAGGAAATGACGGTCAGTTTTCATCAAAATCGACGAAATCATCGAGATTTGCGAGCTGTTCCGCTTGTTTCGACGGTTAAACGGTTGTTTATTACATTCTGCACGTAAAAAGGAGTAAAAGAAGCGCTTAAACGTCGAAATATCTCAAACGGGAAGGAAATGGCGGTCAGTTTTCATCAAAATCGACGAAATCATCGAGATTTGCGAGCTGTTCCGCTTGTTTCGACGGTTAAGCCGTTGTTTATTACATTCTGCACGTAAAAAGGAGTAAAAGGATCGCTTAAACGTCGAAATATCTCAAACGGGAAGGAAATGACGGTCAGTTTTCATCAAAATCGACGAAATCATCGAGATTTGCGAGCTGTTCCGCTTGTCTCGACGGTTAAACGGATGTTTATTACATTCTGCACGTAAAAAGGAGTAAAAAGAGCGCTTAAACGTCGAAATATCTCAAACGGGAAGGAAATGACGGTCAGTTTTCATCAAAATCGACGAAATCCTCGAGATTTGCGAGCTGTTCCGCTTGTTTCGACGGTTAAACCGTTGTTTATTACATTCTGCACGTAAAAAGGTGTAAAAGGATCGCTTAAACGTCGAAATATCTCAAACGGGAAGGAAATGACGGTCAGTTTTCATCAAAATCGACGAAATCATCGAGATTTGCGAGCTGTTCCGCTTGTCTCGACGGTTAAACGGTTGTTTATTACATTCTGCACGTAAAAAGGAGTAAAATTAGCGCTTAAACGTCGAAATATCTCAAACGGGAAGGAAATGACGGTCAGTTTTCATCAAAATCGACGAAATCATCGAGATTTGCGAGCTGTTCCGCTTGTTTCGACGGTTAAACCGTTGTTTATTACATTCTGCACTTAAAAAGGAGTAAAAGGATCGCTTAAACGTCGAAATATCTCAAACGGGAAGGAAATGACGGTCAGTTTTCATCAAAATCGACGAAATCATCGAGATTTGCGAGCTCTTCCGCTTGTTTCGACGGTTAAACCGTTGTTTATTACATTCTGCACGTAAAAAGGAGTAAAAGGAGCGCTTAAACGTCGAAATATCTCAAACGGGAAGGAAATGACGGTCAGTTTTCATCAAAATCGACGAAATCATCGAGATTTGCGAGCTGTTCCGCTTGTTTCGACGGTTAGACGGTTGTTTATTACATTCTGCACGTAAAAAGGAGTAAAAGGAGCGCTTAAACGTCGAAATATCTCAAACGGGATGGAAATGACGGTCAGTTTTCATCAAAATCGACGAAATCATCGAGATTTGCGAGCTGTTCCGCTTGTTTCGACGGTTAAACGGTTGTTTATTACATTCTGCACGTAAAAAGGAGTAAAAGGAGCGCTTAAACGTCGAAATACCTCAAACGGGAAGGAAATGACGGTCAGTTTTCATCAAAATCGACGAAATCATCGAGATTTGCGAGCTGTTCCGCTTGTTTCTACGGTTAAACGGTTGTTTATTACATTCTGCACGTAAAAAGGAGTAAAAGGAGCGCTTAAACGTCGAAATATCTCAAACGGGAAGGAAATGACGGTCAGTTTTCATCAAAATCGACGAAATCATCGAGGTTTGCGAGCTGTTCCGCTTGTTTCTACGGTTAAACGGTTGTTTATTACATTCTGCACGTAAAAAGGAGTAAAAGGAGCGCTTAAACGTCGAAATATCTCAAACGGGAAGGAAATGACGGTCAGTTTTCATCAAAATCGACGAAATCATCGAGATTTGCGAGCTGTTCCGCTTGTTTCTACGGTTAAACGGTTGTTTATTACATTCTGCACGTAAAAAGGAGTAAAAGGAGCGCTTGAACGTCGAAATATCTCAAACGGGAAGGAAATGACGGTCAGTTTTCTTCAAAATCGACGAAATCATCGAGATTTGCGAGCTGTTACGCTTGTTTCGACGGTTAAACGGTTGTTCATTACAATCTGCACGTAAAAAGGAGTAAAAAGAGCGCTTAAACGTCGAAATATCTCAAACGGGAAGGAAATGACGGTCAGTTTTCATCAAAATCGACGAAATCTGCGAGATTTGCGAGCTGTTCCGCTTGTTTCGACGGTTAAACGGTTGTTTATTACATTCTGCACGTAAAAAGGAGTAAAAGGAGCGCTTAAACGTCGAAATATCTCAAACTAGAAGGAAATGACGGTCAGTTTTCATCAAAATCGACGAAATCATCGAGATTTGCGAGCTGTTCCGCTTGTTTCGACGGTTAAACGGTTGTTTATTACATTCTGCACGTAAAAAGGAGTAAAAGGAGCGCTTAAACGTCGAAATATCTCAAGCGGGAAGGAAATGACGGTCAGTTTTCATCAAAATCGACGAAATCATCGAGATTTGCGAGCTGTTCCGCTTGTTTCGACGGTTAAACGGTTGTTTATTACATTCTGCACGTAAAAAGGAGTAAAAACAGCGCTTAAACGTCGAAATATCTCAAACGGGAAGGAAATGACGGTCAGTTTTCATCAAAATCGACGAAATCATTGAGATTTGCGAGCTGTTCCGCTTGTTTCGACGGTCAAACGGTTGTTTATTACATTCTGCACGTAAAAAGGAGTAAAAGGAGCGCTTAAACGTCGAAATATCTCAAACGGGAAGGAAATGACGGTCAGTTTTCATCAAAATCGACGAAATCATCGAGATTTGCGAGCTGTTCCGCTTGTTTCGACGGTTAAACCGTTGTTTATTACATTCTGCACGTAAAAAGGAGTAAAAGGAGCGCTTGAACGTCGAAATATCTCAAACGGGAAGGAAATGACGGTCAGTTTTCTTCAAAATCGACGAAATCATCGAGATTTGCGAGCTGTTCCGCTTGTTTCGACGGTTAAACGGTTGTTTATTACAATCTGCACGTAAAAAGGAGTAAAAGGAGCGCTTGAACGTCGAAATATCTCAAACGGGAAGGAAATGACGGTCAGTTTTCATCAAAATCGACGAAATCATCGAGATTTGCGAGCTGTTCCGCTTGTTTCGACGGTTAAACGGTTGTTTATTACATTCTGCACGTAAAAAGGAGTAAAATAAGCGCTTAAACGTCGAAATATCTCAAACGGGAAGGAAATGACGGTCAGTTTTCTTCAAAATCGACGAAATCATTGAGATTTGCGAGCTGTTCCGCTTGTTTCGACGGTTAAACCGTTGTTTATTGCATTCTGCACGTAAAAAGGAGTAAAAGGAGCGCTTAAACGTCGAAATATCTCAAACGGGAAGGAAATGACGGTCAGTTTTCATCAAAATCGACGAAATCATCGAGATTTGCGAGCTGTTCCGCTTGTTTCGACGGTTAAACGGTTGTTTATTACATTCTGCACGTAAAAAGGAGTAAAAAGAGCGCTTAAACGTCGAAATATCTCAAACGGGAAGGAAATGACGGTCAGTTTTCATCAAAATCGACGAAATCATCGAGATTTGCGAGCTGTTCCGCTTGTTTCGACGGTTAAACCGTTGTTTATTACATTCTGCACGTAAAAAGGAGTAAAAGGAGCGCGTAAACGTCGAAATATCTCAAACGGGAAGGAAATGACGGTCAGTTTTCATCAAAATCGACGAAATCATCGAGATTTGCGAGCTGTTCCGCTTGTTTCGACGGTTAAACCGTTGTTTATTACATTCTGCACGTAAAAAGGAGTAAAAGGAGCGCTTAAACGTCGAAATATCCCAAACGGGAAGGAAATGACGGTCAGTTTTCTTCAAAATCGACGAAATCATCGAGATTTGCGAGCTGTTCCGCTTGTTTCGACGGTTAAACGGTTGTTTATTACATTCTGCACGTAAAAAGGAGTAAAAAGAGCGCTTAAACGTCGAAATATCTCAAACGGGAAGGAAATGACGGTCAGTTTTCATCAAAATCGACGAAATCATCGAGATTTGCGAGCTGTTCCGCTTGTTTGGACGGTTAAACGGATGTTTATTACATTCTGCACGTAAAAAGGAGTAAAAAGAGCGCTTAAACGTCGAAATATCTCCAACGGGAAGGAAATGACGGTCAGTTTTCATCAAAATCGACGAAATCATTGAGATTTGCGAGCTGTTCCGCTTGTTTCGACGGTTAAACCGTTGTTTATTGCATTCTGCACGTAAAAAGGAGTAAAAGGAGCGCTTAAACGTCGAAATATCTCAAACGGGAAGGAAATGACGGTCAGTTTTCATCAAAATCGACGAAATCATCGAGATTTGCGAGCTGTTCCGCTTGTTTCGACGATTAAACGGTTGTTTATTACATTCTGCACTTAAAAAGGTGTAAAAGGAGCGCTTAAACGTCGAAATATCTCAAACGGGAAGGAAATGACGGTCAGTTTTCATCAAAATCGACGAAATCATCGAGATTTGCGAGCTGTTCCGCTTGTTTCGACGGTTAAACCGTTGTTTATTACATTCTGCACGTAAAAAGGAGTAAAAGGATCGCTTAAACGTCGAAATATCTCAAACTGGAAGGAAATGACGGTCAGTTTTCATCAAAATCGACGAAATCATCGAGATTTGCGAGCTGTTCCGCTTGTTTCGACGGTTAAACCGTTGTTTATTACATTCTGCACGTAAAAAGGAGTAAAAAGAGCGCTTAAACGTCGAAATATCTCCAACGGGAAGGAAATGACGGTCAGTTTTCATCAAAATCGACGAAATCATCGAGATTTGCGAGCTGTTCCGCTTGTTTCGACGGTTAAACCGTTGTTTATTACATTCTGCACGTAAAAAGGAGTAAAAGGAGCGCTTAAACGTCGAAATATCTCAAACGGGAAGGAAATGACGGTCAGTTTTCTTCAAAATCGACGAAATCATCGAGATTTGCGAGCTGTTCCGCTTGTTTCGACGGTTAAACGGTTGTTTATTACATTCTGCACGTAAAAAGGAGTAAAAAGAGCGCTTAAACGTCGAAATATCTCAAACGGGAAGGAAATGACGGTCAGTTTTCATCAAAATCGACGAAATCTGCGAGATTTGCGAGCTGTTCCGCTTGTTTCGACGGTTAAACGGTTGTTTATTACATTCTGCACGTAAAAAGGAGTAAAAGGAGCGCTTAAACGTCGAAATATCTCAAACTAGAAGGAAATGACGGTCAGTTTTCATCAAAATCGACGAAATCATCGAGATTTGCGAGCTGTTCCGCTTGTTTCGACGGTTAAACGGTTGTTTATTACATTCTGCACGTAAAAAGGAGTAAAAGGAGCGCTTAAACGTCGAAATATCTCAAACGGGAAGGAAATGACGGTCAGTTTTCATCAAAATCGACGAAATCATCGAGATTTGCGAGCTGTTCCGCTTGTTTCGACGGTTAAACGGTTGTTTATTACATTCTGCACGTAAAAAGGAGTAAAAACAGCGCTTAAACGTCGAAATATCTCAAACGGGAAGGAAATGACGGTCAGTTTTCATCAAAATCGACGAAATCATTGAGATTTGCGAGCTGTTCCGCTTGTTTCGACGGTCAAACGGTTGTTTATTACATTCTGCACGTAAAAAGGAGTAAAAGGAGCGCTTAAACGTCGAAATATCTCAAACGGGAAGGAAATGACGGTCAGTTTTCATCAAAATCGACGAAATCATCGAGATTTGCGAGCTGTTCCGCTTGTTTCGACGGTTAAACCGTTGTTTATTACATTCTGCACGTAAAAAGGAGTAAAAGGAGCGCTTGAACGTCGAAATATCTCAAACGGGAAGGAAATGACGGTCAGTTTTCTTCAAAATCGACGAAATCATCGAGATTTGCGAGCTGTTCCGCTTGTTTCGACGGTTAAACGGTTGTTTATTACAATCTGCACGTAAAAAGGAGTAAAAAGAGCGCTTAAACGTCGAAATATCTCAAACGGGAAGGAAATGACGGTCAGTTTTCATCAAAATCGACGAAATCTGCGAGATTTGCGAGCTGTTCCGCTTGTTTCGACGGTTAAACGGTTGTTTATTACATTCTGCACGTAAAAAGGAGTAAAAGGAGCGCTTAAACGTCGAAATATCTCAAACTAGAAGGAAATGACGGTCAGTTTTCATCAAAATCGACGAAATCATCGAGATTTGCGAGCTGTTCCGCTTGTTTCGACGGTTAAACGGTTGTTTATTACATTCTGCACGTAAAAAGGAGTAAAAGGAGCGCTTAAACGTCGAAATATCTCAAGCGGGAAGGAAATGACGGTCAGTTTTCATCAAAATCGACGAAATCATCGAGATTTGCGAGCTGTTCCGCTTGTTTCGACGGTTAAACGGTTGTTTATTACATTCTGCACGTAAAATGGAGTAAAAACAGCGCTTAAACGTCGAAATATCTCAAACGGGAAGGAAATGACGGTCAGTTTTCATCAAAATCGACGAAATCATTGAGATTTGCGAGCTGTTCCGCTTGTTTCGACGGTCAAACGGTTGTTTATTACATTCTGCACGTAAAAAGGAGTAAAAGGAGCGCTTAAACGTCGAAATATCTCAAACGGGAAGGAAATGACGGTCAGTTTTCATCAAAATCGACGAAATCATCGAGATTTGCGAGCTGTTCCGCTTGTTTCGACGGTTAAACCGTTGTTTATTACATTCTGCACGTAAAAAGGAGTAAAAGGAGCGCTTGAACGTCGAAATATCTCAAACGGGAAGGAAATGACGGTCAGTTTTCTTCAAAATCGACGAAATCATCGAGATTTGCGAGCTGTTCCGCTTGTTTCGACGGTTAAACGGTTGTTTATTACAATCTGCACGTAAAAAGGAGTAAAAGGAGCGCTTGAACGTCGAAATATCTCAAACGGGAAGGAAATGACGGTCAGTTTTCATCAAAATCGACGAAATCATCGAGATTTGCGAGCTGTTCCGCTTGTTTCGACGGTTAAACGGTTGTTTATTACATTCTGCACGTAAAAAGGAGTAAAATAAGCGCTTAAACGTCGAAATATCTCAAACGGGAAGGAAATGACGGTCAGTTTTCTTCAAAATCGACGAAATCATCGAGATTTGCGAGCTGTTCCGCTTGTTTCGACGGTTAAACGGTTGTTTATTACATTCTGCACGTAAAAAGGAGTAAAAGGAGCGCTTAAACGTCGAAATATCTCAAACGGGAAGGAAATGACGGTCAGTTTTCATCAAAATCGACGAAATCATCGAGATTTGCGAGCTGTTCCGCTTGTTTCGACGGTTAAACCGTTGTTTATTACATTCTGCACGTAAAAAGGAGTAAAAGGAGCGCTTGAACGTCGAAATATCTCAAACGGGAAGGAAATGACGGTCAGTTTTCTTCAAAATCGACGAAATCATCGAGATTTGCGAGCTGTTCCGCTTGTTTCGACGGTTAAACGGTTGTTTATTACAATCTGCACGTAAAAAGGAGTAAAAGGAGCGCTTGAACGTCGAAATATCTCAAACGGGAAGGAAATGACGGTCAGTTTTCATCAAAATCGACGAAATCATCGAGATTTGCGAGCTGTTCCGCTTGTTTCGACGGTTAAACGGTTGTTTATTACATTCTGCACGTAAAAAGGAGTAAAATAAGCGCTTAAACGTCGAAATATCTCAAACGGGAAGGAAATGACGGTCAGTTTTCTTCAAAATCGACGAAATCATCGAGATTTGCGAGCTGTTCCGCTTGTTTCGACGGTTAAACGGTTGTTTATTACATTCTGCACGTAAAAAGGAGTAAAAGGAGCGCTTAAACGTCGAAATATCTCAAACGGGAAGGAAATGACGGTCAGTTTTCATCAAAATCGACGAAATCATCGAGATTTGCGAGCTGTTCCGCTTGTTTCGACGGTTAAACCGTTGTTTATTACATTCTGCACGTAAAAAGGAGTAAAAGGAGCGCTTGAACGTCGAAATATCTCAAACGGGAAGGAAATGACGGTCAGTTTTCATCAAAATCGACGAAATCATCGAGATTTGCGAGCTGTTCCGCTTGTTTCGACGGTTAAACCGTTGTTTATTACATTCTGCACGTAAAATGGAGTGAAATGAGCGCTTAAACGTCGAAATATCTCAAACGGGAAGGAAATGACGGTCAGTTTACATCAAAATCGACGAAATCATCGAGATTTGCGAGCTGTTCCGCTTGTTTCGACGGTTAAACGGTTGTTTATTACATTCTGCACGTAAAAAGGAGTAAAAGGAGCGCTTAAACGTCGAAATATCTCAAACGGGAAGGAAATGACGGTCAGTTTTCTTCAAAATCGACGAAATCATCGAGATTTGCGAGCTGTTCCGCTTGTTTCGACGGTTAAACGGTTGTTTATTACATTCTGCACGTAAAAAGGAGTAAAAGGAGCGCTTAAACGTCGAAATATCTCAAACGGGAAGGAAATGACGGTCAGTTTTCATCAAAATCGACGAAATCATCGAGATTTGCGAGCTGTTCCGCTTGTTTCGACGGTTAAACCGTTGTTTATTACATTCTGCACGTAAAAAGGAGTAAAAGGAGCGCTTAAACGTCGAAATATCTCAAACGGGAAGGAAATGACGGTCAGTTTTCTTCAAAATCGACGAAATCATCGAGATTTGCGAGCTGTTCCGCTTGTTTCGACGGTTAAACGGTTGTTTATTACATTCTGCACGTAAAAAGGAGTAAAAGGAGCGCTTAAACGTCGAAATATCTCAAACGGGAAGGAAATGACGGTCAGTTTTCATCAAAATCGACGAAATCATCGAGATTTGCGAGCTGTTCCGCTTGTTTCGACGGTTAAACCGTTGTTTATTACATTCTGCACGTAAAAAGGAGTAAAAGGAGCGCTTGAACGTCGAAATATCTCAAACGGGAAGGAAATGACGGTCAGTTTACATCAAAATCGACGAAATCATCGAGATTTGCGAGCTGTTCCGCTTGTTTCGACGGTTAAACGGTTGTTTATTACATTCTGCACGTAAAAAGGAGTAAAAGGAGCGCTTAAACGTCGAAATATCTCAAACGGGAAGGAAATGACGGTCAGTTTTCTTCAAAATCGACGAAATCATCGAGATTTGCGAGCTGTTCCGCTTGTTTCGACGGTTAAACGGTTGTTTATTACATTCTGCACGTAAAAAGGAGTAAAAGGAGCGCTTAAACGTCGAAATATCTCAAACGGGAAGGAAATGACGGTCAGTTTTCATCAAAATCGACGAAATCATCGAGATTTGCGAGCTGTTCCGCTTGTTTCGACGGTTAAACCGTTGTTTATTACATTCTGCACGTAAAAAGGAGTAAAAGGAGCGCTTAAACGTCGAAATATCTCAAACGGGAAGGAAATGACGGTCAGTTTTCTTCAAAATCGACGAAATCATCGAGATTTGCGAGCTGTTCCGCTTGTTTCGACGGTTAAACGGTTGTTTATTACATTCTGCACGTAAAAAGGAGTAAAAGGAGCGCTTAAACGTCTAAATATCTCAAACGGGAAGGAAATGACGGTCAGTTTTCATCAAAATCGACGAAATCATCGAGATTTGCGAGCTGTTCCGCTTGTTTGGACGGTTAAACGGATGTTTATTACATTCTGCACGTAAAAAGGAGTAAAAAGAGCGCTTAAACGTCGAAATATCTCCAACGGGAAGGAAATGACGGTCAGTTTTCATCAAAATCGACGAAATCATTGAGATTTGCGAGCTGTTCCGCTTGTTTCGACGGTTAAACCGTTGTTTATTGCATTCTGCACGTAAAAAGGAGTAAAAGGAGCGCTTAAACGTCGAAATATCTCAAACGGAAATGACGGTCAGTTTTCATCAAAATCGACGAAATCATCGAGATTTGCGAGCTGTTCCGCTTGTTTCGACGGTTAAACGGTTGTTTATTACATTCTGCACGTAAAAAGGAGTAAAAGGAGCGCTTAAACGTCGAAATATCTCAAACGGGAAGGAAATGACGGTCAGTTTTCTTCAAAATCGACGAAATCATCGAGATTTGCGAGCTGTTCCGCTTGTTTCGACGGTTAAACGGTTGTTTATTACATTCTGCACGTAAAAAGGAGTAAAAGGAGCGCTTAAACGTCGAAATATCTCAAACGGGAAGGAAATGACGGTCAGTTTTCATCAAAATCGACGAAATCATCGAGATTTGCGAGCTGTTCCGCTTGTTTCGACGGTTAAACGGTTGTTTATTACATTCTGCACGTAAAAAGGAGTAAAAGGAGCGCTTAAACGTCGAAATATCTCAAACGGGAAGGAAATGACGGTCAGTTTTCATCAAAATCGACGAAATCATCGAGATTTGCGAGCTGTTCCGCTTGTTTCGACGGTTAAACGGTTGTTTATTACATTCTGCACGTAAAAAGGAGTAAAAGGAGCGCTTGAACGTCGAAATATCTCAAACGGGAAGGAAATGACGGTCAGTTTTCATCAAAATCGACGAAATCATCGAGATTTGCGAGCTGTTCCGCTTGTTTCGACGGTTAAACGGTTGTTTATTACATTCTGCACGTAAAATGGAGTGAAATGAGCGCTTAAACGTCGAAATATCTCAAACGGGAAGGAAATGACGGTCAGTTTACATCAAAATCGACGAAATCATCGAGATTTGCGAGCTGTTCCGCTTGTTTCGACGGTTAAACGGTTGTTTATTACATTCTGCACGTAAAAAGGAGTAAAAGGAGCGCTTAAACGTCGAAATATCTCAAACGGGAAGGAAATGACGGTCAGTTTTCTTCAAAATCGACGAAATCATCGAGATTTGCTAGCTGTTCCGCTTGTTTCGACGGTTAAACGGTTGTTTATTACATTCTGCACGTAAAAAGGAGTAAAAGGAGCGCTTAAACGTCGAAATATCTCAAGCGGGAAGGAAATGACGGTCAGTTTTCATCAAAATCGACGAAATCATCGAGATTTGCGAGCTGTTCCGCTTGTTTCGACGGTAAAACGGTTGTTTATTACATTCTGCACGTAAAAAGGAGTAAAAGGAGCGCTTAAACGTCGAAATATCTCAAACGGGAAGGAAATGACGGTCAGTTTTCATCAAAATCGACGAAATCATCGAGATTTGCGAGCTGTTCCGCTTGTTTCGACGGTTAAACGGTTGTTTATTACATTCTGCACGTAAAAAGGAGTAAAAGGAGCGCTTCAACGTCGAAATATCTCAAACGGGAAGGAAATGACGGTCAGTTTTCATCAAAATCGACGAAATCATCGAGATTTGCGAGCTGTTCCGCTTGTTTCGACGGTTAAACGGTTGTTTATTACATTCTGCACGTAAAAAGGAGTAAAAAGAGCGCTTAAACGTCGAAATATCTCAAACGGGAAGGAAATGACGGTCAGTTTTCATCAAAATCGACGAAATCATCGAGATTTGCGAGCTGTTCCGCTTGTTTCGACGGTTAAACGGTTGTTTATTACATTCTGCACGTAAAAAGGAGTAAAAGGAGCGCTTAAACGTCGAAATATCTCAAACGGGAAGGAAATGACGGTCAGTTTTCTTCAAAATCGACGAAATCATCGAGATTTGCGAGCTGTTCCGCTTGTTTCGACGGTTAAACGGTTGTTTATTACATTCTGCACGTAAGAAGGAGTAAAAGGAGCGCTTAAACGTCGAAATATCTCAAACGGGAAGGAAATGACGGTCAGTTTTCATCAAAATCGACGAAACCATCGAGATTTGCGAGCTGTTCCGCTTGTTTCGACGGTTAAACGGTTGTTTATTACATTCTGCACGTAAAATGGAGTGAAATGAGCGCTTAAACGTCGAAATATCTCAAACGGGAAGGAAATGACGGTCAGTTTTCATCAAAATCGACGAAATCATCGAGATTTGCGAGCTGTTCCGCTTGTTTCGACGGTTAAACCGTTGTTTATTACATTCTGCACGTAAAAAGGAGTAAAAGGAGCGCTTAAACGTCGAAATATCTCAAACGGGAAGGAAATGACGGTCAGTTTTCTTCAAAATCGACGAAATCATCGAGATTTGCGAGCTGTTCCGCTTGTTTCGACGGTTAAAGGGTTGTTTATTACATTCTGCACGTAAAAAGGAGTAAAAGGAGCGCTTAAACGTCGAAATATCTCAAACGGGAAGGAAATGACGGTCAGTTTTCATCAAAATCGACGAAATCATCGAGATTTGCGAGCTGCTCCGCTTGTTTCGACGGTTAAACCGTTGTTTATTACATTCTGCACGTAAAAAGGAGTAAAAGGATCGCTTAAACGTCGAAATATCTCAAACGGGAAGGAAATGACGGTCAGTTTTCATCAAAATCGACGAAATCATCGAGATTTGCGAGCTGTTCCGCTTGTTTCGACGGTTAAACGGATGTTTATTACATTCTGCACGTAAAAAGGAGTAAAAAGAAGCGCTTAAACGTCGAAATATCTCAAACGGGAAGGAAATGACGGTCAGTTTTCATCAAAATCTACGAAATCATCGAGATTTGCGAGCTGTTCCGCTTGTTTCGACGGTTAAACCGTTGTTTATTACATTCTGCACGTAAAAAGGAGTAAAAGGAGCGCTTAAACGTCGAAATATCTCAAACGGGAAGGAAATGACGGTCAGTTTTCTTCAAAATCGACGAAATCATCGAGATTTGCGAGCTGTTCCGCTTGTTTCGACGGTTAAACGGTTGTTTATTACATTCTGCACGTAAGAAGGAGTAAAAGGAGCGCTTAAACGTCGAAATATCTCAAACGGGAAGGAAATGACGGTCAGTTTTCATCAAAATCGACGAAACCATCGAGATTTGCGAGCTGTTCCGCTTGTTTCGACGGTTAAACGGTTGTTTATTACATTCTGCACGTAAAAAGGAGTAAAAGGAGCGCTTAAACGTCGAAATATCTCAAACGGGAAGGAAATGACGGTCAGTTTTCATCAAAATCGACGAAATCATCGAGATTTGCGAGCTGTTCCGCTTGTTTCGACGGTTAAACCGTTGTTTATTACATTCTGCACGTAAAAAGGAGTAAAAGGAGCGCTTAAACGTCGAAATATCTCAAACGGGAAGGAAATGACGGTCAGTTTTCTTCAAAATCGACGAAATCATCGAGATTTGCGAGCTGTTCCGCTTGTTTCGACGGTTAAACGGTTGTTTATTACATTCTGCACGTAAAATGGAGTGAAATGAGCGCTTAAACGTCGAAATATCTCAAACGGGAAGGAAATGACGGTCAGTTTTCATCAAAATCGACGAAATCATCGAGATTTGCGAGCTGTTCCGCTTGTTTCGACGGTTAAACCGTTGTTTATTACATTCTGCACGTAAAAAGGAGTAAAAGGAGCGCTTAAACGTCGAAATATCTCAAACGGGAAGGAAATGACGGTCAGTTTTCTTCAAAATCGACGAAATCATCGAGATTTGCGAGCTGTTCCGCTTGTTTCGACGGTTAAAGGGTTGTTTATTACATTCTGCACGTAAAAAGGAGTAAAAGGAGCGCTTGAACGTCGAAATATCTCAAACGGGAAGGAAATGACGGTCAGTTTTCTTCAAAATCGACGAAATCATCGAGATTTGCGAGCTGTTCCGCTTGTTTCGACGGTTAAACGGATGTTTATCACATTCTGCACGTAAAAAGGAGTAAAAGGAGCGCTTGAACGTCGAAATATCTCAAACGGGAAGGAAATGACGGTCAGTTTTCATCAAAATCGACGAAATCATCGAGATTTGCGAGCTGTTCCGCTTGTTTCGACGGTTAAACGGTTGTTTATTACATTCTGCACGTAAAAAGGAGTAAAAAGAGCGCTTAAACGTCGAAATATCTCAAACGGGAAGGAAATGACGGTCAGTTTTCATCAAAATCGACGAAATCATCGAGATTTGCGAGCTGTTCCGCTTGTTTCGACGGTTAAACCGTTGTTTATTACATTCTGCACGTAAAAAGGAGTAAAAGGAGCGCTTAAACGTCGAAATATCTCAAACGGGAAGGAAATGACGGTCAGTTTTCATCAAAATCGACGAAATCATCGAGATTTGCGAGCTGTTCCGCTTGTTTCGACGGTTAAACCGTTGTTTATTACATTCTGCACGTAAAAAGGAGGAAAAGGAGCGCTTAAACGTCGAAATATCTCAAACGGGAAGGAAATGACGGTCAGTTTTCTTCAAAATCGACGAAATCATCGAGATTTGCGAGCTGTTCCGCTTGTTTCGACGGTTAAACGGTTGTTTATTACATTCTGCACGTAAGAAGGAGTAAAAGGAGCGCTTAAACGTCGAAATATCTCAAACGGGAAGGAAATGACGGTCAGTTTTCTTCAAAATCGACGAAATCATCGAGATTTGCGAGCTGTTCGGCTTGTTTCGACGGTTAAACGGTTGTTTATTACATTCTGCACGTAAAAAGGAGTAAAAGGAGCGCTTAAACGTCGAAATATCTCAAACGGGAAGGAAATGACGGTCAGTTTTCATCAAAATCGACGAAATCATCGAGATTTGCGAGCTTTTCCGCTTGTTTCGACGGTTAAACGGTTGTTTATTACATTCTGCACGTAAAAAGGAGTAAAAGGAGCGCTTGAACGTCGAAATATCTCAAACGGGAAGGAAATGACGGTCAGTTTTCATCAAAATCGACGAAATCATCGAGATTTGCGAGCTGTTCCGCTTGTTTCGACGGTTAAACGGTTGTTTATTACATTCTGCACGTAAAAAGGAGTAAAAAGAGCGCTTAAACGTCGAAATATCTCAAACGGGAAGGAAATGACGGTCAGTTTTCATCAAAATCGACGAAATCATCGAGATTTGCGAGCTGTTCCGCTTGTTTCGACGGTTAAACCGTTGTTTATTACATTCTGCACGTAAAAAGGAGTAAAAGGAGCGCTTAAACGTCGAAATATCTCAAACGGGAAGGAAATGACGGTCAGTTTTCATCAAAATCGACGAAATCATCGAGATTTGCGAGCTGTTCCGCTTGTTTCGACGGTTAAACGGTTGTTTATTACATTCTGCACGTAAGAAGGAGTAAAAGGAGCGCTTAAACGTCGAAATATCTCAAACGGGAAGGAAATGACGGTCAGTTTTCATCAAAATCGACGAAACCATCGAGATTTGCGAGCTGTTCCGCTTGTTTCGACTGTTAAACGGTTGTTTATTACATTCTGCACGTAAAAAGGAGTAAAAGGAGCGCTTAAACGTCGAAATATCTCAAACGGGAAGGATATGACGGTCAGTTTTCATCAAAATCGACGAAATCATCGAGATTTGCGAGCTGTTCCGCTTGTTTCGACGGTTAAACCGTTGTTTATTACATTCTGCACGTAAAAAGGAGTAAAAAGAGCGCTTAAACGTCGAAATATCTCAAACGGGAAGGAAATGACGGTCAGTTATTCATCAAAATCGACGAAATCATCGAGATTTGCGAGCTGTTCCGCTTGTTTCGACGGTTAAACCGTTGTTTATTACATTCTGCACGTAAAAAGGAGTAAAATGAGCGCTTAAACGTCGAAATATCTCAAACGGGAAGGAAATGACGGTCAGTTTTCTTCAAAATCGACGAAATCATCGAGATTTGCGAGCTGTTACGCTTGTTTCGACGGTTAAACGGTTGTTTATTACATTCTGCACGTAAAAAGGAGTAAAAGGAGCGCTTAAACGTCGAAATATCTCAAACGGGAAGGAAATGACGGTCAGTTTTCATCAAAATCGACGAAATCATCGAGATTTGCGAGCTGTTCCGCTTGTTTCGACGGTTAAAGGGTTGTTTATTACATTCTGCACGTAAAAAGGAGTAAAAGGAGCGCTTAAACGTCGAAATATCTCAAACGGGAAGGAAATGACGGTCAGTTTTCATCAAAATCGACGAAATCATCGAGATTTGCGAGCTGCTCCGCTTGTTTCGACGGTTAAACCGTTGTTTATTACATTCTGCACGTAAAAAGGAGTAAAAGGAGCGCTTAAACGTCGAAATATCTCAAACGGGAAGGAAATGACGGTCAGTTTTCATCAAAATCGACGAAATCATCGAGATTTGCGAGCTGTTCCGCTTGTTTCGACAGTTAAACGGTTGTTTATTACATTCTGCACGTAAAAAGGAGTAAAAGAATCGCTTAAACGTCGAAATATCTCAAACGGGAAGGAAATGACGGTCAGTTTTCATCAAAATCGACGAAATCTGCGAGATTTGCGAGCTGTTCCGCTTGTTTCGACGGTTAAACCGTTGTTTATTACATTCTGCACGTAAAAAGGAGTAAAAGGAGCGCTTAAACGTCGAAATATCTCAAACGGGAAGGAAATGACGGTCAGTTTTCATCAAAATCGACGAAATCATCGAGATTTGCGAGCTGTTCCGCTTGTTTCGACGGTTAAAGGGTTGTTTATTACATTCTGCACGTAAAAAGGAGTAAAAGGAGCGCTTAAACGTCGAAATATCTCAAACGGGAAGGAAATGACGGTCAGTTTTCATCAAAATCGACGAAATCATCGAGATTTGCGAGCTGCTCCGCTTGTTTCGACGGTTAAACCGTTGTTTATTACATTCTGCACGTAAAAAGGAGTAAAAGGATCGCTTAAACGTCGAAATATCTCAAACGGGAAGGAAATGACGGTCAGTTTTCATCAAAATCGACGAAATCATCGAGATTTGCGAGCTGTTCCGCTTGTTTCGACGGTTAAACGGATGTTTATTACATTCTGCACGTAAAAAGGAGTAAAAAGAGCGCTTAAACGTCGAAATATCTCAAACGGGAAGGAAATGACGGTCAGTTTTCATCAAAATCGACGAAATCATCGAGATTTGCGAGCTGTTCCGCTTGTTTCGACGGTTAAACGGTTGTTTATTACATTCTGCACGTAAAAAGGAGTAAAAGGCGCGCTTAAACGTCGAAATATCTCAAACGGGAAGGAAATGACGGTCAGTTTTCATCAAAATCGACGAAATCATCGAGATTTGCGAGCTGTTCCGCTTGTTTCGACGGTTAAACCGTTGTTTATTACATTCTGCACGTAAAAAGGAGTAAAAGGAGCGCTTGAACGTCGAAATATCTCAAACGGGAAGGAAATGACGGTCAGTTTTCATCAAAATCGACGAAATCTGCGAGATTTGCGAGCTGTTCCGCTTGTTTCGACGGTTAAACGGTTGTTTATTACATTCTGCACGTAAAAAGGAGTAAAAGGAGCGCTTGAACGTCGAAATATCTCAAACGGGAAGGAAATGACGGTCAGTTTTCTTCAAAATCGACGAAATCATCGAGATTTGCGAGCTGTTCCGCTTGTTTCGACGGTTAAACGGTTGTTTATTACATTCTGCACGTAAAAAGGAGTAAAAGGAGCGCTTAAACGTCGAAATATCTCAAACGGGAAGGAAATGACGGTCAGTTTTCTTCAAAATCGACGAAATCATCGAGACTTGCGAGCTGTTCCGCTTGTTTCGACGGTTAAACGGTTGTTTATTACATTCTGCACGTAAAAAGGAGTAAAAGGAGCGCTTAAACGTCGAAATATCTCAAACGGGAAGGAAATGACGGTCAGTTTTCTTCAAAATCGACGAAATCATCGAGATTTGCGAGCTGTTCCGCTTGTTTCGACGGTTAAACGGATGTTTATCACATTCTGCACGTAAAAAGGAGTAAAAAGAGCGCTTAAACGTCGAAATATCTCAAACGGGAAGGAAATGACGGTCAGTTATTCATCAAAATCGACGAAATCATCGAGATTTGCGAGCTGTTCCGCTTGTTTCGACGGTTAAACGGTTGTTTATTACATTCTGCACGTAAAAAGGAGTAAAAGAAGCGCTTAAACGTCGAAATATCTCAAACGGGAAGGAAATGACGGTCAGTTTTCATCAAAATCGACGAAATCTGCGAGATTTGCGAGCTGTTCCGCTTGTTTCGACGGTTAAACGGTTGTTTATTACATTCTGCACGTAAAAAGGAGTAAAAGGAGCGCTTAAACGTCGAAATATCTCAAACGGGAAGGAAATGACGGTCAGTTTTCTTCAAAATCGACGAAATCATCGAGATTTGCGAGCTGTTACGCTTGTTTCGACGGTTAAACGGTTGTTTATTACATTCTGCACGTAAAAAGGAGTAAAAGGAGCGCTTAAACGTCGAAATATCTCAAACGGGAAGGAAATGACGGTCAGTTTTCATCAAAATCGACGAAATCATCGAGATTTGCGAGCTGTTCCGCTTGTTTCGACGGTTAAAGGGTTGTTTATTACATTCTGCACGTAAAAAGGAGTAAAAGGAGCGCTTAAACGTCGAAATATCTCAAACGGGAAGGAAATGACGGTCAGTTTTCATCAAAATCGACGAAATCATCGAGATTTGCGAGCTGTTCCGCTAGTTTCGACGGTTAAACCGTTGTTTATTACATTCTGCACGTAAAAAGGAGTAAAAGGAGCGCTTAAACGTCGAAATATCTCAAACGGGAAGGAAATGACGGTCAGTTATTCATCAAAATCGACGAAATCATCGAGATTTGCGAGCTGTTCCGCTTGTTTCGACGGTTAAACGGCTGTTTATTACATTCTGCACGTAAAAAGGAGTAAAAGAAGCGCTTAAACGTCGAAATATCTCAAACGGGAAGGAAATGACGGTCAGTTTTCATCAAAATCGACGAAATCTGCGAGATTTGCGAGCTGTTCCGCTTGTTTCGACGGTTAAACCGTTGTTTATTACATTCTGCACGTAAAAAGGAGTAAAAGGAGCGCTTAAACGTCGAAATATCTCAAACGGGAAGGAAATGACGGTCAGTTTTCATCAAAATCGACGAAATCATCGAGATTTGCGAGCTGTTCCGCTAGTTTCGACGGTTAAACCGTTGTTTATTACATTCTGCACGTAAAAAGGAGTAAAAGGAGCGCTTAAACGTCGAAATATCTCAAACGGGAAGGAAATGACGGTCAGTTATTCATCAAAATCGACGAAATCATCGAGATTTGCGAGCTGTTCCGCTTGTTTCGACGGTTAAACGGCTGTTTATTACATTCTGCACGTAAAAAGGAGTAAAAGAAGCGCTTAAACGTCGAAATATCTCAAACGGGAAGGAAATGACGGTCAGTTTTCATCAAAATCGACGAAATCTGCGAGATTTGCGAGCTGTTCCGCTTGTTTCGACGGTTAAACGGTTGTTTATTACATTCTGCACGTAAAAAGGAGTAAAAGGAGCGCTTAAACGTCGAAATATCTCAAACGGGAAGGAAATGACGGTCAGTTTACATCAAAATCGACGAAATCATCGAGGTTTGCGAGCTGTTCCGCTTGTTTCGACGGTTAAACGGTTGTTTATTACATTCTGCACGTAAAAAGTAGTAAAAGGAGCGCTTAAACGTCGAAATATCTCAAACGGGAAGGAAATGACGGTCAGTTTTCTTCAAAATCGACGAAATCATCGAGATTTGCGAGCTGTTCCGCTTGTTTCGACGGTTAAACGGTTGTTTATTACATTCTGCACGTAAAAAGGAGTAAAAGGAGCGCTTAAACGTCGAAATATCTCAAACGGGAAGGAAATGACGGTCAGTTTTCTTCAAAATCGACGAAATCATCGAGATTTGCGAGCTGTTCCGCTTGTTTCGACGGTTAAACGGATGTTTATCACATTCTGCACGTAAAAAGGAGTAAAAAGAGCGCTTAAACGTCGAAATATCTCAAACGGGAAGGAAATGACGGTCAGTTATTCATCAAAATCGACGAAATCATCGAGATTTGCGAGCTGTTCCGCTTGTTTCGACGGTTAAACGGTTGTTTATTACATTCTGCACGTAAAAAGGAGTAAAAGAAGCGCTTAAACGTCGAAATATCTCAAACGGGAAGGAAATGACGGTCAGTTTTCATCAAAATCGACGAAATCTGCGAGATTTGCGAGCTGTTCCGCTTGTTTCGACGGTTAAACGGTTGTTTATTACATTCTGCACGTAAAAAGGAGTAAAAGGAGCGCTTAAACGTCGAAATATCTCAAACGGGAAGGAAATGACGGTCAGTTTTCTTCAAAATCGACGAAATCATCGAGATTTGCGAGCTGTTACGCTTGTTTCGACGGTTAAACGGTTGTTTATTACATTCTGCACGTAAAAAGGAGTAAAAGGCGCGCTTAAACGTCGAAATATCTCAAACGGGAAGGAAATGACGGTCAGTTTTCATCAAAATCGACGAAATCATCGAGATTTGCGAGCTGTTCCGCTTGTTTCGACGGTTAAACCGTTGTTTATTACATTCTGCACGTAAAAAGGAGTAAAAGGAGCGCTTGAACGTCGAAATATCTCAAACGGGAAGGAAATGACGGTCAGTTTTCATCAAAATCGACGAAATCTGCGAGATTTGCGAGCTGTTCCGCTTGTTTCGACGGTTAAACGGTTGTTTATTACATTCTGCACGTAAAAAGGAGTAAAAGGAGCGCTTGAACGTCGAAATATCTCAAACGGGAAGGAAATGACGGTCAGTTTTCATCAAAATCGACGAAATCTGCGAGATTTGCGAGCTGTTCCGCTTGTTTCGACGGTTAAACGGTTGTTTATTACATTCTGCACGTAAAAAGGAGTAAAAGGAGCGCTTAAACGTCGAAATATCTCAAACGGGAAGGAAATGACGGTCAGTTTACATCAAAATCGACGAAATCATCGAGGTTTGCGAGCTGTTCCGCTTGTTTCGACGGTTAAACGGTTGTTTATTACATTCTGCACGTAAAAAGTAGTAAAAGGAGCGCTTAAACGTCGAAATATCTCAAACGGGAAGGAAATGACGGTCAGTTTTCTTCAAAATCGACGAAATCATCGAGATTTGCGAGCTGTTCCGCTTGTTTCGACGGTTAAACGGTTGTTTCTTACATTCTGCACGTAAAAAGGAGTAAAAGGAGCGCTTAAACGTCGAAATATCTCAAACGGGAAGGAAATGACGGTCAGTTTTCTTCAAAATCGACGAAATCATCGAGATTTGCGAGCTGTTCCGCTTGTTTCGACGGTTAAACGGATGTTTATCACATTCTGCACGTAAAAAGGAGTAAAAAGAGCGCTTAAACGTCGAAATATCTCAAACGGGAAGGAAATGACGGTCAGTTATTCATCAAAATCGACGAAATCATCGAGATTTGCGAGCTGTTCCGCTTGTTTCGACGGTTAAACGGTTGTTTATTACATTCTGCACGTAAAAAGGAGTAAAAGAAGCGCTTAAACGTCGAAATATCTCAAACGGGAAGGAAATGACGGTCAGTTTTCATCAAAATCGACGAAATCTGCGAGATTTGCGAGCTGTTCCGCTTGTTTCGACGGTTAAACGGTTGTTTATTACATTCTGCACGTAAAAAGGAGTAAAAGGAGCGCTTAAACGTCGAAATATCTCAAACGGGAAGGAAATGACGGTCAGTTTTCTTCAAAATCGACGAAATCATCGAGATTTGCGAGCTGTTACGCTTGTTTCGACGGTTAAACGGTTGTTTATTACATTCTGCACGTAAAAAGGAGTAAAAGGAGCGCTTAAACGTCGAAATATCTCAAACGGGAAGGAAATGACGGTCAGTTTTCTTCAAAATCGACGAAATCATCGAGATTTGCGAGCTGTTCCGCTTGTTTCGACGGTTAAACGGTTGTTTATTACATTCTGCACGTAAAATGGAGTGAAATGAGCGCTTAAACGTCGAAATATCTCAAACGGGAAGGAAATGACGGTCAGTTTTCATCAAAATCGACGAAATCATCGAGATTTGCGAGCTGTTCCGCTTGTTTCGACGGTTAAACCGTTGTTTATTACATTCTGCACGTAAAAAGGAGTAAAAGGAGCGCTTAAACGTCGAAATATCTCAAACGGGAAGGAAATGACGGTCAGTTTTCATCAAAATCGACGAAATCATCGAGATTTGCGAGCTGTTCCGCTTGTTTCGACGGTTAAAGGGTTGTTTATTACATTCTGCACGTAAAAAGGAGTAAAAGGAGCGCATGAACGTCGAAATATCTCAAACGGGAAGGAAATGACGGTCAGTTTTCTTCAAAATCGACGAAATCATCGAGATTTGCGAGCTGTTCCGCTTGTTTCGACGGTTAAACGGTTGTTTATTACATTCTGCACGTAAAAAGGAGTAAAAGGAGCGCTTAAACGTCGAAATATCTCAAACGGGAAGGAAATGACGGTCAGTTTTCATCAAAATCGACGAAATCATCGAGATTTGCGAGCTGTTCCGCTTGTTTCGACGGTTAAACGGTTGTTTATTACATTCTGCACGTAAAAAGGAGTAAAAGGAGCGCTTGAACGTCGAAATATCTCAAACGGGAAGGAAATGACGGTCAGTTTTCATCAAAATCGACGAAATCATCGAGATTTGCGAGCTGTTCCGCTTGTTTCGACGGTTAAACGGTTGTTTATTACATTCTGCACGTAAAAAGGAGTAAAAAGAGCGCTTAAACGTCGAAATATCTCAAACGGGAAGGAAATGACGGTCAGTTTTCATCAAAATCGACGAAATCATCGAGATTTGCGAGCTGTTCCGCTTGTTTCGACGGTTAAACCGTTGTTTATTACATTCTGCACGTAAAAAGGAGTAAAAGGAGCGCTTAAACGTCGAAATATCTCAAACGGGAAGGAAATGACGGTCAGTTTTCATCAAAATCGACGAAATCATCGAGATTTGCGAGCTGTTCCGCTTGTTTCGACGGTTAAACCGTTGTTTATTACATTCTGCACGTAAAAAGGAGTAAAAGGAGCGCTTAAACGTCGAAATATCTCAAACGGGAAGGAAATGACGGTCAGTTTTCTTCAAAATCGACGAAATCATCGAGATTTGCGAGCTGTTCCGCTTGTTTCGACGGTTAAACGGTTGTTTATTACATTCTGCACGTAAGAAGGAGTAAAAGGAGCGCTTAAACGTCGAAATATCTCAAACGGGAAGGAAATGACGGTCAGTTTTCATCAAAATCGACGAAACCATCGAGATTTGCGAGCTGTTCCGCTTGTCTCGACGGTTAAACGGTTGTTTATTACATTCTGCACGTAAAAAGGAGTAAAAGGAGCGCTTAAACGTCGAAATATCTCAAACGGGAAGGAAATGACGGTCAGTTTTCATCAAAATCGACGAAATCATCGAGATTTGCGAGCTGTTCCGCTTGTTTCGACGGTTAAACCGTTGTTTATTACATTCTGCACGTAAAAAGGAGTAAAAGGAGCGCTTAAACGTCGAAATATCTCAAACGGGAAGGAAATGACGGTCAGTTTTCATCAAAATCGACGAAATCATCGAGATTTGCGAGCTGTTCCGCTTGTTTCGACGGTTAAACGGTTGTTTATTACATTCTGCACGTAAAAAGGAGTAAAAGGAGCGCTTAAACGTCGAAATATCTCAAACGGGAAGGAAATGACGGTCAGTTTTCTTTAAAGTCGACGAAATCATCGAGATTTGCGAGCTGTTCCGCTTGTTTCGACGGTTAAACGGTTGTTTATTACATTCTGCACGTAAAAAGGAGTAAAAGGAGCGCTTAAACGTCGAAATATCTCAAACGGGAAGGAAATGACGGTCAGTTTTCATCAAAATCGACGAAATCATCGAGATTTGCGAGCTGTTCCGCTTGTTTCGACGGTTAAACGGTTGTTTATTACATTCTGCACGTAAAAAGGAGTAAAAGGAGCGCTTAAACGTCGAAATATCTCAAACGGGAAGGAAATGACGGTCAGTTTTCATCAAAATCGACGAAATCATCGAGATTTGCGAGCTGTTCCGCTTGTTTCGACGGTTAAACCGTTGTTTATTGCATTCTGCACGTAAAAAGGAGTGAAATGAGCGCTTAAACGTCGAAATATCTCAAACGGGAAGGAAATGACGGTCAGTTTACATCAAAATCGACGAAGTCATCGAGATTTGCGAGCTGTTCCGCTTGTTTCGACGGTTAAACCGTTGTTTATTGCATTCTGCACGTAAAAAGGAGTAAAAGGAGCGCTTAAACGTCGAAATATCTCAAACGGGAAGGAAATGACGGTCAGTTTTCTTCAAAATCGACGAAATCATCGGGATTTGCGAGCTGTTCCGCTTGTTTCGACGGTTAAACGGTTGTTTATTACATTCTGCACGTAAAAAGGAGTAAAAGGAGCGCTTAAACGTCGAAATATCTCAAACGGGAAGGAAATGACGGTCAGTTTTCATCAAAATCGACGAAATCATCGAGATTTGCGAGCTGTTCCGCTTGTTTCGACGGTTAAACGGTTGTTTATTACATTCTGCACGTAAAAAGGAGTAAAAGGAGCGCTTAAACGTCGAAATATCTCAAACGGGAAGGAAATGACGGTCAGTTTTCATCAAAATCGACGAAATCATCGAGATTTGCGAGCTGTTCCGCTTGTTTCGACGGTTAAACGGTTGTTTATTACATTCTGCACGTAAAAAGGAGTAAAAGGAGCGCTTAAACGTCGAAATATCTCAAACGGGAAGGAAATGACGGTCAGTTTTCATCAAAATCGACGAAATCATCGAGATTTGCGAGCTGTTCCGCTTGTTTCGACGGTTAAACGGATGTTTATCACATTCTGCACGTAAAAAGGAGTAAAAAGAGCGCTTAAACGTCGAAATATCTCAAACGGGAAGGAAATGACGGTCAGTTATTCATCAAAATCGACGAAATCATCGAGATTTGCGAGCTGTTCCGCTTGTTTCGACGGTTAAACGGTTGTTTATTACATTCTGCACGTAAAAAGGAGTAAAAGGAGCGCTTGAACGTCGAAATATCTCAAACGGGAAGGAAATGACGGTCAGTTTTCATCAAAATCGACGAAATCATCGAGATTTGCGAGCTGTTCCGCTTGTTTCGACGGTTAAACCGTTGTTTATTACATTCTGCACGTAAAAAGGAGTAAAAGGAGCGCTTAAACGTCGAAATATCTCAAACGGGAAGGAAATGACGGTCAGTTTTCATCAAAATCGACGAAATCATCGAGATTTGCGAGCTGTTCCGCTTGTTTCGACGGTTAAACCGTTGTTTATTGCATTCTGCACGTAAAAAGGAGTGAAATGAGCGCTTAAACGTCGAAATATCTCAAACGGGAAGGAAATGACGGTCAGTTTACATCAAAATCGACGAAGTCATCGAGATTTGCGAGCTGTTCCGCTTGTTTCGACGGTTAAACCGTTGTTTATTGCATTCTGCACGTAAAAAGGAGTAAAAGGAGCGCTTAAACGTCGAAATATCTCAAACGGGAAGGAAATGACGGTCAGTTTTCTTCAAAATCGACGAAATCATCGGGATTTGCGAGCTGTTCCGCTTGTTTCGACGGTTAAACGGTTGTTTATTACATTCTGCACGTAAAAAGGAGTAAAAGGAGCGCTTAAACGTCGAAATATCTCAAACGGGAAGGAAATGACGGTCAGTTTTCATCAAAATCGACGAAATCATCGAGATTTGCGAGCTGTTCCGCTTGTTTCGACGGTTAAACGGTTGTTTATTACATTCTGCACGTAAAAAGGAGTAAAAGGAGCGCTTAAACGTCGAAATATCTCAAACGGGAAGGAAATGACGGTCAGTTTTCATCAAAATCGACGAAATCATCGAGATTTGCGAGCTGTTCCGCTTGTTTCGACGGTTAAACGGTTGTTTATTACATTCTGCACGTAAAAAGGAGTAAAAGAAGCGCTTAAACGTCGAAATATCTCAAACGGGAAGGAAATGACGGTCAGTTTTCATCAAAATCGACGAAATCATCGAGATTTGCGAGCTGTTCCGCTTGTTTCGACGGTTAAACGGATGTTTATCACATTCTGCACGTAAAAAGGAGTAAAAAGAGCGCTTAAACGTCGAAATATCTCAAACGGGAAGGAAATGACGGTCAGTTATTCATCAAAATCGACGAAATCATCGAGATTTGCGAGCTGTTCCGCTTGTTTCGACGGTTAAACGGTTGTTTATTACATTCTGCACGTAAAAAGGAGTAAAAGGAGCGCTTGAACGTCGAAATATCTCAAACGGGAAGGAAATGACGGTCAGTTTTCATCAAAATCGACGAAATCATCGAGATTTGCGAGCTGTTCCGCTTGTTTCGACGGTTAAACCGTTGTTTATTACATTCTGCACGTAAAAAGGAGTAAAAGGAGCGCTTAAACGTCGAAATATCTCAAACGGGAAGGAAATGACGGTCAGTTTTCATCAAAATCGACGAAATCATCGAGATTTGCGAGCTGTTCCGCTTGTTTCGACGGTTAAAGGGTTGTTTATTACATTCTGCACGTAAAAAGGAGTAAAAGGAGCGCTTGAACGTCGAAATATCTCAAACGGGAAGGAAATGACGGTCAGTTTTCATCAAAATCGACGAAATCATCGAGATTTGCGAGCTGTTCCGCTTGTTTCGACGGTTAAACGGATGTTTATCACATTCTGCACGTAAAAAGGAGTAAAAAGAGCGCTTAAACGTCGAAATATCTCAAACGGGAAGGAAATGACGGTCAGTTTTCATCAAAATCGACGAAATCATCGAGATTTGCGAGCTGTTCCGCTTGTTTCGACGGTTAAACGGTTGTTTATTACATTCTGCACGTAAAAAGGAGTAAAAGGAGCGCTTAAACGTCGAAATATCTCAAACGGGAAGGAAATGACGGTCAGTTTTCATCAAAATCGACGAAATCATCGAGATTTGCGAGCTGTTCCGCTTGTTTCGACGGTTAAACGGTTGTTTATTACATTCTGCACGTAAAAAGGAGTAAAAGAAGCGCTTAAACGTCGAAATATCTCAAACGGGAAGGAAATGACGGTCAGTTTTCATCAAAATCGACGAAATCATCGAGATTTGCGAGCTGTTCCGCTTGTTTCGACGGTTAAACGGATGTTTATCACATTCTGCACGTAAAAAGGAGTAAAAAGAGCGCTTAAACGTCGAAATATCTCAAACGGGAAGGAAATGACGGTCAGTTATTCATCAAAATCGACGAAATCATCGAGATTTGCGAGCTGTTCCGCTTGTTTCGACGGTTAAACGGTTGTTTATTACATTCTGCACGTAAAAAGGAGTAAAAGGAGCGCTTGAACGTCGAAATATCTCAAACGGGAAGGAAATGACGGTCAGTTTTCATCAAAATCGACGAAATCATCGAGATTTGCGAGCTGTTCCGCTTGTTTCGACGGTTAAACCGTTGTTTATTACATTCTGCACGTAAAAAGGAGTAAAAGGAGCGCTTAAACGTCGAAATATCTCAAACGGGAAGGAAATGACGGTCAGTTTTCATCAAAATCGACGAAATCATCGAGATTTGCGAGCTGTTCCGCTTGTTTCGACGGTTAAAGGGTTGTTTATTACATTCTGCACGTAAAAAGGAGTAAAAGGAGCGCTTGAACGTCGAAATATCTCAAACGGGAAGGAAATGACGGTCAGTTTTCATCAAAATCGACGAAATCATCGAGATTTGCGAGCTGTTCCGCTTGTTTCGACGGTTAAACGGATGTTTATCACATTCTGCACGTAAAAAGGAGTAAAAAGAGCGCTTAAACGTCGAAATATCTCAAACGGGAAGGAAATGACGGTCAGTTTTCATCAAAATCGACGAAATCATCGAGATTTGCGAGCTGTTCCGCTTGTTTCGACGGTTAAACGGTTGTTTATTACATTCTGCACGTAAAAAGGAGTAAAAGGAGCGCTTGAACGTCGAAATATCTCAAACGGGAAGGAAATGACGGTCAGTTTTCATCAAAATCGACGAAATCATCGAGATTTGCGAGCTGTTCCGCTTGTTTCGACGGTTAAACGGTTGTTTATTACATTCTGCACGTAAAATGGAGTGAAATGAGCGCTTAAACGTCGAAATATCTCAAACGGGAAGGAAATGACGGTCAGTTTTCATCAAAATCGACGAAATCATCGAGATTTGCGAGCTGTTCCGCTTGTTTCGACGGTTAAACCGTTGTTTATTACATTCTGCACGTAAAAAGGAGTAAAAGGAGCGCTTAAACGTCGAAATATCTCAAACGGGAAGGAAATGACGGTCAGTTTTCATCAAAATCGACGAAGTCATCGAGATTTGCGAGCTGTTCCGCTTGTTTCGACGGTTAAACCGTTGTTTATTGCATTCTGCACGTAAAAAGGAGTAAAAGGAGCGCTTAAACGTCGAAATATCTCAAACGGGAAGGAAATGACGGTCAGTTTTCTTCAAAATCGACGAAATCATCGGGATTTGCGAGCTGTTCCGCTTGTTTCGACGGTTAAACGGTTGTTTATTACATTCTGCACGTAAAAAGGAGTAAAAGGAGCGCTTAAACGTCGAAATATCTCAAACGGGAAGGAAATGACGGTCAGTTTTCATCAAAATCGACGAAATCATCGAGATTTGCGAGCTGTTCCGCTTGTTTCGACGGTTAAACGGTTGTTTATTACATTCTGCACGTAAAAAGGAGTAAAAGGAGCGCTTAAACGTCGAAATATCTCAAACGGGAAGGAAATGACGGTCAGTTTTCATCAAAATCGACGAAATCATCGAGATTTGCGAGCTGTTCCGCTTGTTTCGACGGTTAAACGGTTGTTTATTACATTCTGCACGTAAAAAGGAGTAAAAGAAGCGCTTAAACGTCGAAATATCTCAAACGGGAAGGAAATGACGGTCAGTTTTCATCAAAATCGACGAAATCATCGAGATTTGCGAGCTGTTCCGCTTGTTTCGACGGTTAAACGGATGTTTATCACATTCTGCACGTAAAAAGGAGTAAAAAGAGCGCTTAAACGTCGAAATATCTCAAACGGGAAGGAAATGACGGTCAGTTATTCATCAAAATCGACGAAATCATCGAGATTTGCGAGCTGTTCCGCTTGTTTCGACGGTTAAAACGGTTGTTTATTACATTCTGCACGTAAAAAGGAGTAAAAGGAGCGCTTGAACGTCGAAATATCTCAAACGGGAAGGAAATGACGGTCAGTTTTCATCAAAATCGACGAAATCATCGAGATTTGCGAGCTGTTCCGCTTGTTTCGACGGTTAAACCGTTGTTTATTACATTCTGCACGTAAAAAGGAGTAAAAGGAGCGCTTAAACGTCGAAATATCTCAAACGGGAAGGAAATGACGGTCAGTTTTCATCAAAATCGACGAAATCATCGAGATTTGCGAGCTGTTCCGCTTGTTTCGACGGTTAAAGGGTTGTTTATTACATTCTGCACGTAAAAAGGAGTAAAAGGAGCGCTTGAACGTCGAAATATCTCAAACGGGAAGGAAATGACGGTCAGTTTTCTTCAAAATCGACGAAATCATCGAGATTTGCGAGCTGTTCCGCTTGTTTCGACGGTTAAACGGTTGTTTATTACATTCTGCACGTAAAAAGGAGTAAAAGGAGCGCTTAAACGTCGAAATATCTCAAACGGGAAGGAAATGACGGTCAGTTTTCATCAAAATCGACGAAATCATCGAGATTTGCGAGCTGTTCCGCTTGTTTCGACGGTTAAACGGTTGTTTATTACATTCTGCACGTAAAAAGGAGTAAAAGGAGCGCTTGAACGTCGAAATATCTCAAACGGGAAGGAAATGACGGTCAGTTTCATCAAAATCGACGAAATCATCGAGATTTGCGAGCTGTTCCGCTTGTTTCGACGGTTAAACGGTTGTTTATTACATTCTGCACGTAAAATGGAGTGAAATGAGCGCTTAAACGTCGAAATATCTCAAACGGGAAGGAAATGACGGTCAGTTTTCATCAAAATCGACGAAATCATCGAGATTTGCGAGCTGTTCCGCTTGTTTCGACGGTTAAACCGTTGTTTATTACATTCTGCACGTAAAAAGGAGTAAAAGGAGCGCTTAAACGTCGAAATATCTCAAACGGGAAGGAAATGACGGTCAGTTTTCATCAAAATCGACGAAATCATCGAGATTTGCGAGCTGTTCCGCTTGTTTCGACGGTTAAACCGTTGTTTATTACATTCTGCACGTAAAAAGGAGTAAAAGGAGCGCTTAAACGTCGAAATATCTCAAACGGGAAGGAAATGACGGTCAGTTTTCATCAAAATCGACGAAATCATCGAGATTTGCGAGCTGTTCCGCTTGTTTCGACGGTTAAACGGTTGTTTATTACATTCTGCACGTAAAAAGGAGTAAAAGGAGCGCTTGAACGTCGAAATATCTCAAACGGGAAGGAAATGACGGTCAGTTTTCATCAAAATCGACGAAATCATCGAGATTTGCGAGCTGTTCCGCTTGTTTCGACGGTTAAACGGTTGTTTATTACATTCTGCACGTAAAAAGGAGTAAAAAGAGCGCTTAAACGTCGAAATATCTCAAACGGGAAGGAAATGACGGTCAGTTTTCATCAAAATCGACGAAATCATCGAGATTTGCGAGCTGTTCCGCTTGTTTCGACGGTTAAACCGTTGTTTATTACATTCTGCACGTAAAAAGGAGTAAAATGAGCGCTTAAACGTCGAAATATCTCAAACGGGAAGGAAATGACGGTCAGTTTCTTCAAAATCGACGAAATCATCGAGATTGGCGAGCTGTTCCGCTTGTTTCGACGGTTAAACGGTTGTTTATTACATTCTGCACGTAAAAAGGAGTAAAAGGAGCGCTTAAACGTCGAAATATCTCAAACGGGAAGTAAATGACGGTCAGTTTTCATCAAAATCGACGAAATCATCGAGATTTGCGAGCTGTTCCGCTTGTTTCGACGGTTAAACGGTTGTTTATTACATTCTGCACGTAAAAAGGAGTAAAAGGAGCGCTTAAACGTCGAAATATCTCAAACGGGAAGGAAATGACGGTCAGTTTTCATCAAAATCGACGAAATCATCGAGATTTGCGAGCTGTTCCGCTTGTTTCGACGGTTAAACGGTTGTTTATTACATTCTGCACGTAAAAAGGAGTAAAAGGAGCGCTTAAACGTCGAAATATCTCAAACGGGAAGGAAATGACGGTCAGTTTTCTTCAAAATCGACGAAATCATCGAGATTTGCGAGCTGTTCCGCTTGTTTCGACGGTTAAACGGTTGTTTATTACATTCTGCACGTAAAAAGGAGTAAAAGGAGCGCTTGAACGTCGAAATATCTCAAACGGAAGGAAATGACGGTCAGTTTTCATCAAAATCGACGAAATCATCGAGATTTGCGAGCTGTTCCGCTTGTTTCGACGGTTAAACGGTTGTTTATTACATTCTGCACGTAAAAAGGAGTAAAAGGAGCGCTTAAACGTCGAAATATCTCAAACGGGAAGGAAATGACGGTCAGTTTTCATCAAAATCGACGAAATCATCGAGATTTGCGAGCTGTTCCGCTTGTTTCGACGGTTAAACCGTTGTTTATTGCATTCTGCACGTAAAAAGGAGTGAAATGAGCGCTTAAACGTCGAAATATCTCAAACGGGAAGGAAATGACGGTCAGTTTACATCAAAATCGACGAAGTCATCGAGATTTGCGAGCTGTTCCGCTTGTTTCGACGGTTAAACCGTTGTTTATTGCATTCTGCACGTAAAAAGGAGTAAAAGGAGCGCTTAAACGTCGAAATATCTCAAACGGGAAGGAAATGACGGTCAGTTTTCTTCAAAATCGACGAAATCATCGGGATTTGCGAGCTGTTCCGCTTGTTTCGACGGTTAAACGGTTGTTTATTACATTCTGCACGTAAAAAGGAGTAAAAGGAGCGCTTAAACGTCGAAATATCTCAAACGGGAAGGAAATGACGGTCAGTTTTCATCAAAATCGACGAAATCATCGAGATTTGCGAGCTGTTCCGCTTGTTTCGACGGTTAAACGGTTGTTTATTACATTCTGCACGTAAAAAGGAGTAAAAGGAGCGCTTAAACGTCGAAATATCTCAAACGGGAAGGAAATGACGGTCAGTTTTCATCAAAATCGACGAAATCATCGAGATTTGCGAGCTGTTCCGCTTGTTTCGACGGTTAAACGGTTGTTTATTACATTCTGCACGTAAAAAGGAGTAAAAGAAGCGCTTAAACGTCGAAATATCTCAAACGGGAAGGAAATGACGGTCAGTTTTCATCAAAATCGACGAAATCATCGAGATTTGCGAGCTGTTCCGCTTGTTTCGACGGTTAAACGGATGTTTATCACATTCTGCACGTAAAAAGGAGTAAAAAGAGCGCTTAAACGTCGAAATATCTCAAACGGGAAGGAAATGACGGTCAGTTATTCATCAAAATCGACGAAATCATCGAGATTTGCGAGCTGTTCCGCTTGTTTCGACGGTTAAACGGTTGTTTATTACATTCTGCACGTAAAAAGGAGTAAAAGGAGCGCTTGAACGTCGAAATATCTCAAACGGGAAGGAAATGACGGTCAGTTTTCATCAAAATCGACGAAATCATCGAGATTTGCGAGCTGTTCCGCTTGTTTCGACGGTTAAACCGTTGTTTATTACATTCTGCACGTAAAAAGGAGTAAAAGGAGCGCTTAAACGTCGAAATATCTCAAACGGGAAGGAAATGACGGTCAGTTTTCATCAAAATCGACGAAATCATCGAGATTTGCGAGCTGTTCCGCTTGTTTCGACGGTTAAAGGGTTGTTTATTACATTCTGCACGTAAAAAGGAGTAAAAGGAGCGCTTGAACGTCGAAATATCTCAAACGGGAAGGAAATGACGGTCAGTTTTCATCAAAATCGACGAAATCATCGAGATTTGCGAGCTGTTCCGCTTGTTTCGACGGTTAAACGGATGTTTATCACATTCTGCACGTAAAAAGGAGTAAAAAGAGCGCTTAAACGTCGAAATATCTCAAACGGGAAGGAAATGACGGTCAGTTTTCATCAAAATCGACGAAATCATCGAGATTTGCGAGCTGTTCCGCTTGTTTCGACGGTTAAACGGTTGTTTATTACATTCTGCACGTAAAAAGGAGTAAAAGGAGCGCTTGAACGTCGAAATATCTCAAACGGGAAGGAAATGACGGTCAGTTTTCATCAAAATCGACGAAATCATCGAGATTTGCGAGCTGTTCCGCTTGTTTCGACGGTTAAACGGTTGTTTATTACATTCTGCACGTAAAATGGAGTGAAATGAGCGCTTAAACGTCGAAATATCTCAAACGGTAAGGAAATGACGGTCAGTTTTCATCAAAATCGACGAAATCATCGAGATTTGCGAGCTGTTCCGCTTGTTTCGACGGTTAAACCGTTGTTTATTACATTCTGCACGTAAAAAGGAGTAAAAGGAGCGCTTAAACGTCGAAATATCTCAAACGGGAAGGAAATGACGGTCAGTTTTCATCAAAATCGACGAAATCATCGAGATTTGCGAGCTGTTCCGCTTGTTTCGACGGTTAAACCGTTGTTTATTACATTCTGCACGTAAAAAGGAGTAAAAGGAGCGCTTAAACGTCGAAATATCTCAAACGGAAGGAAATGACGGTCAGTTTTCATCAAAATCGACGAAATCATCGAGATTTGCGAGCTGTTCCGCTTGTTTCGACGGTTAAACCGTTGTTTATTACATTCTGCACGTAAAAAGGAGTAAAATGAGCGCTTAAACGTCGAAATATCTCAAACGGGAAGGAAATGACGGTCAGTTTTCTTCAAAATCGACGAAATCATCAAGATTTGTGAGCTGTTCCGCTTGTTTCGACGGTTAAACGGTTGTTTATTACATTCTGCACGTAAAAAGGAGTAAAAGGAGCGCTTAAACGTCGAAATATCTCAAACGGGAAGGAAATGACGGTCAGTTTTCATCAAAATCGACGAAATCATCGAGATTTGCGAGCTGTTCCGCTTGTTTCGACGGTTAAACGGTTGTTTATTACATTCTGCACGTAAAAAGGAGTAAAAGGAGCGCTTGAACGTCGAAATATCTCAAACGGGAAGGAAATGACGGTCAGTTTTCATCAAAATCGACGAAATCATCGAGATTTGCGAGCTGTTCCGCTTGTTTCGACGGTTAAACGGTTGTTTATTACATTCTGCACGTAAAAAGGAGTAAAAAGAGCGCTTAAACGTCGAAATATCTCAAACGGGAAGGAAATGACGGTCAGTTTTCATCAAAATCGACGAAATCATCGAGATTTGCGAGCTGTTCCGCTTGTTTCGACGGTTAAACCGTTGTTTATTACATTCTGCACGTAAAAAGGAGTAAAAGGAGCGCTTAAACGTCGAAATATCTCAAACGGGAAGGAAATGACGGTCAGTTTCATCAAAATCGACGAAATCATCGAGATTTGCGAGCTGTTCCGCTTGTTTCGACGGTTAAACCGTTGTTTATTACATTCTGCACGTAAAAAGGAGTAAAATGAGCGCTTAAACGTCGAAATATCTCAAACGGGAAGGAAATGACGGTCAGTTTTCTTCAAAATCGACGAAATCATCGAGATTTGCGAGCTGTTCCGCTTGTTTCGACGGTTAAACGGTTGTTTATTACATTCTGCACGTAAAAAGGAGTAAAAGGAGCGCTTAAATGTCGAAATATCTCAAACGGGAAGGAAATGACGGTCAGTTTTCATCAAAATCGACGAAATCATCGAGATTTGCGAGCTGTTCCGCTTGTTTCGACGGTTAAACGGTTGTTTATTACATTCTGCACGTAAAAAGGAGTAAAAGGAGCGCTTAAACGTCGAAATATCTCAAACGGGAAGGAAATGACGGTCAGTTTTCATCAAAATCGACGAAATCATCGAGATTTGCGAGCTGTTCCGCTTGTTTCGACGGTTAAACGGTTGTTTATTACATTCTGCACGTAAAAAGGAGTAAAAGGAGCGCTTAAACGTCGAAATATCTCAAACGGGAAGGAAATTGACGGTCAGTTTTCTTCAAAATCGACGAAATCATCGAGATTTGCGAGCTGTTCCGCTTGTTTCGACGGTTAAACGGTTGTTTATTACATTCTGCACGTAAAAAGGAGTAAAAGGAGCGCTTAAACGTCGAAATATCTCAAACGGGAAGGAAATGACGGTCAGTTTTCTTTAAAGTCGACGAAATCATCGAGATTTTGCGAGCTGTTCCGCTTGTTTCGACGGTTAAACGGTTGTTTATTACATTCTGCACGTAAAAAGGAGTAAAAGGAGCGCTTAAACGTCGAAATATCTCAAACGGAAGGAATGACGGTCAGTTTTCATCAAAATCGACGAAACCATCGAGATTTGCGAGCTGTTCCGCTTGTTTCGACGGTTAACGGTTGTTTATTACATTCTGCACGTAAAAAGGAGTAAAAGGAGCGCTTAAACGTCGAAATATCTCAAACGGGAAGGAAATGACAGTCAGTTTTCATCAAAATCGACGAAATCATCGAGATTTGCGAGCTGTTCCGCTTGTTTCGACGGTTAAACCGTTGTTTATTACATTCTGCACGTAAAAAGGAGTAAAAGGAGCGCTTAAACGTCGAAATATCTCAAACGGGAAGGAAATGACGGTCAGTTTTCATCAAAATCGACGAAATCATCGAGATTTGCGAGCTGTTCCGCTTGTTTCGACGGTTAAACCGTTGTTTATTACATTCTGCACGTAAAAAGGAGTAAAATGAGCGCTTAAACGTCGAAATATCTCAAACGGGAAGGAAATGACGGTCAGTTTTCTTCAAAATCGACGAAATCATCGAGATTTGCGAGCTGTTCCGCTTGTTTCGACGGTTAAACGGTTGTTTATTACATTCTGCACGTAAAAAGGAGTAAAAGGAGCGCTTAAACGTCGAAATATCTCAACGGGAAGGAAATGACGGTCAGTTTTCATCAAAATCGACGAAATCATCGAGATTTGCGAGCTGTTCCGCTTGTTTCGACGGTTAAACCGTTGTTTATTACATTCTGCACGTAAAAAGGAGTAAAATGAGCGCTTAAACGTCGAAATATCTCAAACGGGAAGGAAATGACGGTCAGTTTTCTTCAAAATCGACGAAATCATCGAGATTGGCGAGCTGTTCCGCTTGTTTCGACGGTTAAACGGTTGTTTATTACATTCTGCACGTAAAAAGGAGTAAAAGGAGCGCTTAAACGTCGAAATGTCTCAAACGGGAAGTAAATGACGGTCAGTTTTCATCAAAATCGACGAAATCATCGAGATTTGCGAGCTGTTCCGCTTGTTTCGACGGTTAAACGGTTGTTTATTACATTCTGCACGTAAAAAGGAGTAAAAGGAGCGCTTAAACGTCGAAATATCTCAAACGGGAAGGAAATGACGGTCAGTTTTCATCAAATCGACGAAATCATCGAGATTTGCGAGCTGTTCCGCTTGTTTCGACGGTTAAACGGTTGTTTATTACATTCTGCACGTAAAAAGGAGTAAAAGGAGCGCTTAAACGTCGAAATATCTCAAACGGGAAGGAAATGACGGTCAGTTTTCTTCAAAATCGACGAAATCATCGAGATTTGCGAGCTGTTCCGCTTGTTTCGACGGTTAAACGGTTGTTTATTACATTCTGCACGTAAAAAGGAGTAAAAGGAGCGCTTAAACGTCGAAATATCTCAAACGGGAAGGAAATGACGGTCAGTTTTCTTTAAAGTCGACGAAATCATCGAGATTTGCGAGCTGTTCCGCTTGTTTCGACGGTTAAACGGTTGTTTATTACATTCTGCACGTAAAAAGGAGTAAAAGGAGCGCTTAAACGTCGAAATATCTCAAACGGGAAGGAAATGACGGTCAGTTTTCATCAAAATCGACGAAATCATCGAGATTTGCGAGCTGTTCCGCTTGTTTCGACGGTTAAACGGTTGTTTATTACATTCTGCACGTAAAAAGGAGTAAAAGGAGCGCTTAAACGTCGAAATATCTCAAACGGGAAGGAATGACGGTCAGTTTTCATCAAAATCGACGAAATCATCGAGATTTGCGAGCTGTTCCGCTTGTTTCGACGGTTAAACCGTTGTTTATTGCATTCTGCACGTAAAAAGGAGTGAAATGAGCGCTTAAACGTCGAAATATCTCAAACGGGAGGAAATGACGGTCAGTTTACATCAAAATCGACGAAGTCATCGAGATTTGCGAGCTGTTCCGCTTGTTTCGACGGTTAAACGGTTGTTTATTACATTCTGCACGTAAAAAGGAGTAAAAGGAGCGCTTAAACGTCGAAATATCTCAAACGGGAAGGAAATGACGGTCAGTTTTCTTCAAAATCGACGAAATCATCGGGATTTGCGAGCTGTTCCGCTTGTTTCGACGGTTAAACGGTTGTTTATTACATTCTGCACGTAAAAGGAGTAAAAGGAGCGCTTAAACGTCGAAATATCTCAAACGGGAAGGAAATGACGGTCAGTTTTCTTCAAAATCGACGAAATCATCGGGATTTGCGAGCTGTTCCGCTTGTTTCGACGGTTAAACGGTTGTTTATTACATTCTGCTCGTAAAAAGGAGTAAAAGGAGCGCTTAAACGTCGAAATATCTCAAACGGGAAGGAAATGACGGTCAGTTTTCATCAAAATCGACGAAATCATCGAGATTTGCGAGCTGTTCCGCTTGTTTCGACGGTTAAACGGTTGTTTATTACATTCTGCACGTAAAAAGGAGTAAAAGGAGCGCTTAAACGTCGAAATATCTCAAACGGGAAGGAAATGACGGTCAGTTTTCATCAAAATCGACGAAATCATCGAGATTGCGAGCTGTTCCGCTTGTTTCGACGGTTAAACGGTTGTTTATTACATTCTGCACGTAAAAAGGAGTAGAAGAAGCGCTTAAACGTCGAAATATCTCAAACGGGAAGGAAATGACGGTCAGTTTTCATCAAAATCGACGAAATCATCGAGATTTGCGAGCTGTTCCGCTTGTTTCGACGGTTAAACGGATGTTTATCACATTCTGCACGTAAAAAGGAGTAAAAAGAGCGCTTAAACGTCGAAATATCTCAAACGGGAAGGAAATGACGGTCAGTTATTCATCAAAATCGACGAAATCATCGAGATTTGCGAGCTGTTCCGCATGTTTCGACGGTTAAACGGTTGTTTATTACATTCTGCACGTAAAAAGGAGTAAAAGGAGCGCTTGAACGTCGAAATATCTCAAACGGGAAGGAAATGACGGTCAGTTTTCATCAAAATCGACGAAATCATCGAGATTTGCGAGCTGTTCCGCTTGTTTCGACGGTTAAAACCGTTGTTTATTACATTCTGCACGTAAAAAGGAGTAAAAGGAGCGCTTAAACGTCGAAATATCTCAAACGGGAAGGAAATGACGGTCAGTTTTCTTTAAATCGACGAAATCATCGAGATTTGCGAGCTGTTCCGCTTGTTTCGACGGTTAAACGGTTGTTTATTACATTCTGCACGTAAAAAGGAGTAAAAGGAGCGCTTAAACGTCGAAATATCTCAAACGGGAAGGAAATGACGGTCAGTTTTCTTTAAAGTCGACGAAATCATCGAGATTTGCGAGCTGTTCCGCTTGTTTCGACGGTTAAACGGTTGTTTATTACATTCTGCACGTAAAAAGGAGTAAAAGGAGCGCTTAAACGTCGAAATATCTCAAACGGGAAGGAAATGACGGTCAGTTTTCATCAAAATCGACGAAACCATCGAGATTTGCGAGCTGTTCCGCTTGTTTCGACGGTTAAACGGTTGTTTATTACATTCTGCACGTAAAAAGGAGTAAAAGGAGCGCTTAAACGTCGAAATATCTCAAACGGAAGGAAATGACAGTCAGTTTTCATCAAAATCGACGAAATCATCGAGATTTGCGAGCTGTTCCGCTTGTTTCGACGGTTAAACCGTTGTTTATTACATTCTGCACGTAAAAAGGAGTAAAAGGAGCGCTTAAACGTCGAAATATCTCAAACGGGAAGGAAATGACGGTCAGTTTTCATCAAAATCGACGAAATCATCGAGATTTGCGAGCTGTTCCGCTTGTTTCGACGGTTAAACCGTTGTTTATTACATTCTGCACGTAAAAAGGAGTAAAATGAGCGCTTAAACGTCGAAATATCTCAAACGGGAAGGAAATGACGGTCAGTTTTCTTCAAAATCGACGAAATCATCGAGATTTGCGAGCTGTTCCGCTTGTTTCGACGGTTAAACGGTTGTTTATTACATTCTGCACGTAAAAAGGAGTAAAAGGAGCGCTTAAACGTCGAAATATCTCAAACGGGAAGGAAATGACGGTCAGTTTTCATCAAAATCGACGAAATCATCGAGATTTGCGAGCTGTTCGCTTGTTTCGACGGTTAAACCGTTGTTTTATTACATTCTGCACGTAAAAAGGAGTAAAATGAGCGCTTAAACGTCGAAATATCTCAAACGGGAAGGAAATGACGGTCAGTTTTCTTCAAAATCGACGAAATCATCGAGATTGGCGAGCTGTTCCGCTTGTTTCGACGGTTAAACGGTTGTTTATTACATTCTGCACGTAAAAAGGAGTAAAAGGAGCGCTTAAACGTCGAAATATCTCAACGGGAAGTAAATGACGGTCAGTTTTTCATCAAAATCGACGAAATCATCGAGATTTGCGAGCTGTTCCGCTTGTTTCGACGGTTAAACGGTTGTTTATTACATTCTGCACGTAAAAAGGAGTAAAAGGAGCGCTTAAACGTCGAAATATCTCAAACGGGAAGGAAATGACGGTCAGTTTTCATCAAAATCGACGAAATCATCGAGATTTGCGAGCTGTTCCGCTTGTTTCGACGGTTAAACGGTTGTTTATTACATTCTGCACGTAAAAAGGAGTAAAAGGAGCGCTTAAACGTCGAAATATCTCAAACGGGAAGGAAATGACGGTCAGTTTTTCTTCAAAATCGACGAAATCATCGAGATTTGCGAGCTGTTCCGCTTGTTTCGACGGTTAAACGGTTGTTTATTACATTCTGCACGTAAAAAGGAGTAAAAGGAGCGCTTAAACGTCGAAATATCTCAAACGGGAAGGAAATGACGGTCAGTTTTCTTTAAAGTCGACGAAATCATCGAGATTTGCGAGCTGTTCCGCTTGTTTCGACGGTTAAACGGTTGTTTATTACATTCTGCACGTAAAAAGGAGTAAAAGGAGCGCTTAAACGTCGAAATATCTCAACGGGAAGGAAATGACGGTCAGTTTTCATCAAAATCGACGAAATCATCGAGATTTGCGAGCTGTTCCGCTTGTTTCGACGGTTAAACCGTTGTTTATTACATTCTGCACGTAAAAAGGAGTAAAAGGAGCGCTTAAACGTCGAAATATCTCAAACGGGAAGGAAATGACGGTCAGTTTTTCATCAAAATCGACGACATCATCGAGATTTGCGAGCTGTTCCGCTTGTTTCGACGGTTAAACGGTTGTTTATTACATTCTGCACGTAAAAAGGAGTAAAAGGAGCGCTTCAACGTCGAAATATCTCAAACGGGAAGGAAATGACGGTCAGTTTTCATCAAAATCGACGAAATCATCGAGATTTGCGAGCTGTTCCGCTTGTTTCGACGGTTAAACGGTTGTTTATTACATTCTGCACGTAAAAAGGAGTAAAAGGAGCGCTTAAACGTCGAAATATCTCAAACGGGAAGGAAATGACGGTCAGTTTTCATCAAAATCGACGAAATCATCGAGATTTGCGAGCTGTTCCGCTTGTTTCGACGGTTAAAGGGTTGTTTATTACATTCTGCACGTAAAAAGGAGTAAAAGGAGCGCTTAAACGTCGAAATATCTCAAACGGGAAGGAAATGACGGTCAGTTTTCATCAAAATCGACGAAATCATCGAGATTTGCGAGCTGCTCCGCTTGTTTCGACGGTTAAAGGGTTGTTTATTACATTCTGCACGTATAACGTTATATAGTGTTACGTCATAACGTATAACGTTATATAGTGTTAAGTTATAACGTATGACGTTATATAGTATTACGTTATAACGTATAACGTTATATAGTATCACCATATAACGTATAACGTTATATAGTATTACCATATAACGTATAACGTTATATTGTATTACGTTATAACGTATAACGTTATATAGTAATACGTTATAACGTACAACGTTATATAGTATTAACATATAACGTATAACGTTATATAGTATTAGCATATAACGTATAACGTTATATAGTATTACGTTATAACGTATAACGCTTAATAGTATGACGTTATAACGTATAACGTTATATGCATTACGTTATAACATATAACGTTATATAGTAATACGTTATAACGTATAACGCTATATAGAATTACCATATAACGTATAACGTTATATAGTATTACGTTATAACGTATAACGTTATATGGTACTACGTTATAACGTATAACGTTATATAGTAATACGTTATAACGTACAACGTTATGTAGTATTACGTTATAACGTATAACGTTATATAGTATTACGTTATGACGTACAACGATATATAGTATTACCATATAATGTATAACGTTATATAGTATTACGTTATGACGTATAATGTTATATAGTATTACCATATAACGTATAACGTTATATAGTATTAAGTTATAACGTATAACGTTATATAGTAATAAGTTATAACGTATAACGTTATATAGTAATAAGTTATAACGTATAACGTTATATAGTATTACCATATAACGTATAACGTTATATAGTATTACGTTATGACGTATAACGTTATATAGTAATAAGTTATAACGTATAACGTTATATAGTAATAAGTTATAACGTATAACGTTATATAGTATTACCATATAACGTATAACGTTATATAGTATTACGTTATATCGTATAACGTTATATAGCATTACGTTATATCGTATAACGTTATATAGTATTACG